>NW_026867556.1:82311-177979 GCF_020745735.1 Hemiscyllium ocellatum
TTGGACTAAATTGGGAAAATCCGCATGGATGATTAATGCGTGGATTTCATTGATTTATGGATTGATTAATGAGGGCATTTCATTGATTGATGAATATGGTAGAAAGGATATATCAGCAGATTCTTCAACTGCTGTCTGAACTTAGTCTGGGTCACGACATAAATCGCAATGTTTGTGCAGCAACTGAGGAGCTGCAGCATAAAGCCCAATTCCCGCACAAAGGGTGTAGATACACAGACCAAAACCCAATATTATACATCCGGTACCATATGGAACGCACCATTAATATTGACCATAACAGGATAAAATTGGCCGAGATCACAAACAATAAAATGATGGATTTTTTTCGATTTCTCATTTCTGTGTCAGACTGAGCGTCTCCACTGGTGTGAGCACGGAGTCTCCTGCGGGATCGGCTGGTTACTAGAATGTATCTGACGGTGAAAACATTGAGCAGCAGAATCAGGACAAATGGGATGCCGGGTTCAGAATGTTGTGAAGGAACTCTATTGCGACCCAAACACGGGATTTATAAACAGCGGGTGTTATATAACAAAACCATGGGATGTTCTCCAACAGATAGTAACCTTCAAGCATAAAATACCAGAAAATGTTTTTTAAACAGCTCAGGATAGTCACTGTTCCAAGAACTATAGCCGCCGTTTTCTCACTGCAATATTTCCTTTTCAGTTTCTGGCAAGAAATAGCCACAAAACGATCAAAAGTGAAAGTAACGGTGAACCAGACAGAACAGTCAGTGGCTGCATAAAGCAGGACGGCGTGAATATTACACACGCGGATGAAGTACAAGAAATAAAAGTGTTCCGATAAACAATCGGAATGCATCTCAACATCACATCGAGAAAAATTACCAGTAGATCTGCCACGGCCATGGCCCCAGGTAACGAATGACACATGGAGACAATCCACAATCTTTAGAAAGCAGGACATAGATCGTCATTACGTTAGCTGTGAGGAAAGAAATCTAATAAATTATCCATTAATCTGAAGGCAAAGTGATCTGTTTTACTGAGGAGCAGGAAAATTGACCTCATTTCTGATGAACGGCTCGTGCTCAAAACAGCGATCTTCCTGCTCCTCGGATGCTGCCTGACCTGCTGTGCTTTTCCAGCACATTTCTAAACTTGATTCTGATCTCCCGCATCACCAGTCCTCACTTTTCTCCAGTGTTTGAGGACCAGTGAGGTTTTCAGATGTGTTGCTGTATTCAGAGATTTATTCACGTAATTAGAGCAAAAGTTAATATTGGGGAAGGTCAGAATTACTGACAAAACTCTGACGTAATTTACCAGAACTCTCACTCCCAAAACACACAGAGACAGATCCAGATGAACTAATGTTTTCTATAGCATTCCCACACATCCGATCACTCGAAGGCAGACACAGGTCACTTCGTTCCAGTTGTTAATATGAAGGGTGAAAAAGTGGCTGCACTGAAGGATTCGCTCCCAGTTCCTTGACGACAAACAGAGGCTGGAAATTTCTGTCTGTTAGTCCAAGTTGTGGATCCGAGCAGAGGGTAAACATTATCCCATTTACTGCCGGACGGTCTTCAGAACAATGTCCCATTCTCTCTGGAATGTGATCTCTTCCTCAGGACCTTAGCTTTTTTTATCCTGAATTTACTGACATCGGCAGTTGACAAAATAATGTCAGGAATCGAACATTCGGGAGAATGTTTAAGGGAATGATGGTTACTGAATGTTCTGGGGAATGACGATTTTAGAATATTCCATTGAATAGCAGTTATAGATTTAGATTAGATTACCTACAGTGCTGAAGCTGGCCATTTGGCCCGGAAAGTCTCAACTCTCTGAAGCAGAACCCACCCGGACCCACTCCACAACCCCATCCATAACCTTGAGTAATGCACAGAGCACCATGCACAATTTAGCATGGTCGATTCACGTAACCTGCACATCCTTTTATTGAGGGAGGAAACTGGAGCACTTACAAAAAGTCAACACAGACAGGGGTAGAATTTGCAAACACGACACAGATAGTTGCCATGGTGGGAATCGAACGTGGGTCCCTGACGCTGGAAGGCAGCAGTGCCAAACACGTATCCACCGTGCCCCGACATAGAATGACCACGAGAACGTTCTGGAAAATGTCAGTTCAGGAACGTTCCAGACAAAGTTGGTTATAGAATGTGCTGGGGAACATTATTTATAGAATGTTCAAAGAACATAAGTTACAAAATGATCTTGTGAATGTCAGTCATAGAATATTCCAGAGAAAATCAGTTGTAGAACGCTCCTGAGAAATTCAGTTATAGAATGATCTGGAGAACGTCAGTTAGACAATGCTCCAGAGAAGGTCAGTTAGAGAATGATCCAGAACAAGTCTGTTATCTAATTTTCGGTTATAAAATGCTCCAGAGTGGAGAACGTTGGCTCTGTAATGTTCCAGAGAATATCAGTTATGAAATGTTCTGGAACAAGCTGATTATAGAATGTTTTGAGAACGTCGGTTATACTACGTTCCCACAAACGTCAGGTAGAGGCTGTCCCTGAGTAGGTTAGTTTTAGATTGTCGAATATGGAATATTGGTTGAAGAATGCTCTGTGTAATGTTGTTTAACGAATGTTTTGCATAAAGTTGGTTATATAATGTTCTGAGGAATGTTCGGGTATAGAATGCTTCAGGGAATGTCAGTTACAGAATGTTCGAGAGGCAGTGGGTTATAGAAAGTACCGGAGAACGCAGATTATAGAATGTTCTGGGAATGTCATGTCGTGTCATGTTCTGGGAAGGTACTGTTATGGGGAACGTCGGGCACAGAATGTGATGGACTCATAAAGGCACGCATCACAAAGGACCATTGGCTCATTACGGTTGTGAGACCCACTCAAATATATCCCCAAACTCAATCGAACACCTTGTACACACAAAAAAATAAGAGGTCAGAAATGTTATATAAGATCCTCTTTAATGATTATGCAGTTGTTATTCTTCCTCAGCTATTTTTCCCCAACTCACTTTCAGTTCTCGCATTCCCAGCTTTAAAATGTTCAGAATATTCAGTTCCCAGTATTGGTCACCCTGTCTACCTAATATTATTAAATCACATTCATTTCCCTCAATGCTTGCACTCATTTTCTCAGTCTGTTTTAAGAATACAACAGACATTCTGATAGAATGACTTCCATTCAGCTTTCTAACCTATTATTCCATACTCCATTGTCTCCATTATTTCACACTTTGCGGTGTCAGGAAACAGTTTGATATCATCATACTCACAGAATCAGACTTGATAGTTAATGTTTCATGAAGCCCTGTCACCATCCCTGCATATATCCTGTTCCATTGGCAGGACAGACTCACCAGTGGTGAGGAGCCATTGGACACAGTCAGGGAATGAGTTACCCTAGAATTTCCCAACATTATTTTCAACACCAGGAAATTTCATGGTAACAGGTCAGAGATGGTCAAAGAAACTTCGTTATGATGGACATCTACTACACTCCACACCTCACCTCCGTGATAACGCGGTTCCCAAGATTTTGAAATCAAACTAACGTTGAGCTGGGTAAAGACACAGCACGTGCTCATGGCGTTGTGCTGCAATGATCATCACCAAGAGTGTCCCTATATTTCCATCACTCACTGAGCAGGATGAGGACTCAAATACACAGCAGCAAGACTATGGGGAGTGAAGAAGGGGGAACGAACAAGAGGGAAGCCTTCTCACCAGAGTACTTGTCACAGATGGACATTTCCCTAACAACATCTGTAGGAACATCTAGCACATGGTCCTATTGTAGGTAAAGTCTGTGCATCGTAATGAAGATACTACCCACTGTGTTAAATGGTCCTACCTCCTGCGCATCAGGCCAAACATCCAAACCGTCGAGAAATGGAAACTGGGCATTCATGATGCTCTGTGGTTATCATAGAGTCTGTAATTAGACAAGCAATTGACAACAAATTGGCAGATGGGTTATAACGTGCGTGAATGCTAACCTGTGAATTTTTCAGGAAGAATTAAAGGCTGCATCACACGTAAATGGAGAGATATTACACGACTTAATGATACAGTGTACTGGAGGGTTGACTCTGACCCGTTCAGACATGGGAACTGTTGCTCCATCTTCCTCATGCAATACTCGCTGATGTTCTCAGTGCCATACTTGCTCTCCGTACTGATGGCATATTTTGATCAGATTGCTTGACGTTGGGGTATGGTGAGGGGAGAGTGATTTGAGCCGTGTATCAAGGGGACGGCCTTTATCCGACAGGCGATCCTTTTCTTCTGCATGGGGAACAAAAGACGTTGGGAATGGCTCACTGCTTCTGAATGAAGTGGCTGTGGCTGCAGCCAGAAAAGCAGGTGTTCACAAGCATCATGGATGGCCTGTGCTTAGAAACACTGCAACATTAATGGAGCTAGACATGGACGGTCCAATCGCAAGAATGAGAACGTAAACTAAAGGCATTACCAGATCAGCTGAAATTGTTAGTTATATCACATTCCTAATCCACCACACCGAACCATTAACCCAGAGGATATACCCGTTCAGCACAGTGCACAGTGTCTATCAAGATCAGTTTGATCCAACCAAGCAATCTGACACATGCAGAAAACTGCAGCCCACAGAAGTGCATTGATCTATGCACCCGGACTGGATGTCTGTCCAGCTCAGGGAGCTATGCAGATCACAGTATTACATTGATCAGTAAACTCCGCCTTGCACTTGGAGCTGCGCAGGCCGTTTCAGTGCATTAATCTATAAACCTGGACTAGATATCTATCCATCACTGGAAGCTATGCAAAGCACAGCAATACACTGATTTATAAACCCGAACCAGATATTTGTCCAACACAAGGAGCTATACAGATCACTGCAGTGCATTGATCTATAAACCCAGACATGATATCCTTCCAGCACAGGAAGCTTTGCAGACCACAAAGGTGCAATGATCTTTAAACCTAGACTAGAAATCCGTCCAACATCGGGAGCTACGCAGACTACAGCAGTGCATCGATCTAAAAAATCAGATTGGATATATGTCCAGTACAGAGAGCTATGCAGACCATAACAGTGCATTGATCTATAAGTCTAGACTAGATATCAGTCCAGCAAATGATTTCATGCAGATCACAGCAGTACAAATGTATTCAGACCTCTCTGATTGAAGCACTTTGGAAGACTTTGAAATTAATTTTATCGCATTTTATCGAAAATTAAACTTTTTTATATACCCTTCCAAATTATACAGAGAATGGATTGAAATGACCTGAGAAAAGCCCAATTTTAGCATATGGGCCAGCAGTGAGCTTTTTAGAATCATGCAGACATGGAGTAATAGAATCCCACAGCAACGAAATATATCCTTTGGACCAAATTGATCTATGATTATCAAAATCTCCAAATATGCTGCCCCATTTTCCTGCACTTCGCCCACCTCCTTCCTAATCTTGTCTATCAATGTATTTGTCCAAATGCGTTTGAAATCTTTCTAATGTACCCGCCTCAACCCTTCCCCGGGTAGTCACTCTGTCGCGCGTACTACTCGCTGTGTAAAAAGTTAACCATGTTGTACTTTTTCAGTCTTTCCCCACTAGCATTAAAATGATCCTTCTCACCCTCGATTCCCACATGCTAAGTAAAAGACTGGAAGGGTTCACACTATCCATGCCTCTTATGATCGTATGCACCTCTAAAAGCCCCCTCTCAGTCTTCTACGCTCGAAAGAAAAGCAAACCTAGCTTGCCCAAACTCTCCCTGTAGCTCAGACTGTTGAGCCCAGGCAACTCTCTTGTAAATTTCTTCTGCACTCCATTCAGTTTAATAGCATCCTTCCCTTAACAATTGGGAAATAAGGTAGGATAATTGACTGAGTCGTTAGAGTAGGAGCAAGTTGGGACCAGTGATTAAAATTATCATAATTTTAATATAATTCTGGAATAGGATAGACCTGGTCAACAAGTTTACGTTATAATCTTGTGCAACGTCCATTTAGACAGCATTAGGCAGGAACGTTGAAAAGATGATTGGGGGAATTATTCACAGGTCTTCTGGTATGTGGGAGTCTTCCAAAAGCAATATAATGAGAGGTCAGGGACAACATGTTCCTGTCAGTGTGAGGGCAATGTCAGCAGGATTAGGGAACAGGACATTGCAGAAAATATTAAGGCTCAGGATAAGGAATAAAATGTATAGGCTGTTGGGATCAAGGGAAATCCTCAAGGAGCAGCGGGATGTAGACTGATGGGAGAAACCACGAGATTGAAAAGGTGGCATGAGACAGTTTTGGCAAATAATGTGACAAGAATCACAAAAGATTCCACAAGTATATCATTGGCAATGGAGTAACTAGGGAGCGAATCGGCCCGCTTAAAATTCAAAAGTCATCTTGGTATGGAGCCACAGGAGATGATTTCCCTCGATAACATTTATTGCCACGTGAACTCATGTGATGACAATGTCAAGTCTACAACTCTCCAGATGTGACGCAATCTTATAGACATTGTTTCCCTCCCCCTCAAGGGACAGAATCTTGGTACAAAGCTGAAAAATAAAGCAAACGCAGTAAAAATGGAAAATGTTACGGCCCTTCCTGTAAAAGTGGAAAAACACAGAAACACAGTTCACAGTTCAATGACACAGTTCAGAAGCGCCTCGCCATGCTGCGTTCACACTCTTCGCAAAGACTCGACCAATCTCGCTGCCTTACAGCATGTTCCAGCCTCGATGGGTGACGTCGGACACTAATATATCACTTCAGTATTTGCTGAGGAGAAAGGCACGGAAGCTCAGGAACTCGGGAAATTAAATCTCTGTCATGATATTTCGAAATGATGCCACATTACAGAAGAAATAAAATGAGGGTATGAAAAGGATAAATGGACAAAGTTTCTACCCTGGGGTGGGGGAGTCCGGAAATAGATGACATAGGTTTAGAATGAGAGGAAAATGGCATAAAAGGATCTAAGGGACAAACTTTTCATGCAGAGGATGGTACATGTATGAATGAGCTGTCAGAAAAGTAGTGAAGTCTAGTACTCTTGCAACATTTATAAAGCATCTGGATGGGTAAATGAATAGGAAGGATTTCGAGGCATATGGGCACGATGTTGGCAGATCGGACTAGATTGGGTTGGGATGTCTGGCCGGCATGGACGAGTTGGACTGAAGGGTCTATTTCCGTTCTGTAAATCTCTATGACTCTATGACTCTAAGAAGTGCTGGAGGTCTGAAAATGCATGACCGTAGAATAATAACTAGGATCTGTTTGTCTATTCCAGGTCATTGTGAGAAGCTTTCGAAAAAAATTGTAGGGCCATTAGCTGAAACATTTTTGTTATTATCTAGCGTTACGCTGAATGGTCCCTGGGCCAGAAACATTAGCTCTGATTTTTCTGCACAATTTTTTCAGTGGTATGATGCAGACTGGAGTTTTGAGATGAAAGGATAGACAGAAGAGTCTGGGATTATTTTTCCCATTTGCTTGGGAGGCGAAGAACATATCGCGGCTTGTAAAAGCCTGAAGTGCATTGGTAAGGTGAATAGTTAAGTCTTTACCGATGGGAGAAGTGTCCAAAACCAGACAGCATCGGTTGAAGATGAGTGGCGAGAAATTTAAAGGGATCCAAGAGGCAATTCTTTCTCAGAGAGGATGGTGTTAACATGTAACACGTTGTCAGGAAAAGTAGTACAGGAGAGTACAACTACAACACTTAAAATTCAATTAAATGGAGACATGAAGTGAAATGATTAGATGGGGTGTTTGCTAAACGCAGGCAAATAGCACGAATTCAGTTTACGAAATCTGGTGAGCATTGACGAATTTGACTCTATTATCCCCCTTTCATTGCCAATTCTTCAATGACCTCAATTCATTTCCACGTCGAAAATCCTCTTTAAATACTTGCAATGATCTCTGAACTTTCTTGAATAGAGAATTCCTGTGGTGCTTCAGACCACAGCGGCTGCAGCAGCAAACCTGTATTCAACCACAATCTGCAACTTTTTTTTTGCCCGGAATAATCCTTGAGTTCACTATTACCATCATGTATGGTTCAGTGACGAGTGTGGATAAACATGCCAGACTCAGAACCATGTGTACCTAAAACTGATGATACCTTGTTGATGGTCGGGTGCTCCAGTTTCGTCCTACAATCCGATTATCTGTAGGACAGGTGAATGGGTCTAGCTAAATTTGCGATAGTGTTAGGTGCATTAGTCAGGGTGAAAATACGATTGGGGAATGGGTCTGGGTGGGATCGTCTCCGATGTGTCGGTATGGATTTGTTCGGCATAACGGCCTGTTTCCATGCTGGAAGGAATCTGATCAGTCCAACGCTCTGTGGTTCTGCCGCATCCATTCATACATGGTGATGGACTATTAAACAAATCACAAAAGGAACTAAAGGAAAGTGTTCCACAAATAGATCGACCGTAAATAATGGAGCAGCTCTGCACATTAGTGTAACATGAGGATGTAATATCTGCACAATCCTCAGCCAGTAGTTTTGAGACAGTGATCCACCTCACCCTCATCATGATGCCCACAGAGTCATAAATGACAGACTACAACTAATTCGATTCGCTTCACATGACATCAAGATACAGCTGAACGCAGTAGGTGTGACAATGGCTATGGGCCTCAACACGATTCCTGATGTTTCATTCCAGCTCCAACTCTAACAGCTACCTGTCAATTTGAAAAGTTACTCAACTATGTTCAGGCCCCCAAGAGAAAAAACCGTATTATCTGAACAATTGCCACCTCCTCAGTTCCCATCATGACAAGTAGATTGGTGAAAATGTCTTCTTGACACAGCACAGAAATAATCCACATAGTGTGATTTCGAACGTGGAGAATGGACTACCAGGGAAATGTCACTGGATTATTAATTCACACAAGTTTATTGTGTGGAAAGCTGGTGAAAGTCGCAAGCACATACATAAATGTGAAGATCTCAAATCTGGTGTCAGTGACAGTGACATTGTTGATGGCAAACTCTAATTTGCTTCACCAATGGCCTTTCAGGAATTGAATGTCCCATGCTTCCTTGGCCTAGTGTAAAAGTGACTCCAGACACATAGATATGTAACAAAATCTTCAATGGTCACCGAAACGGCCAAGCAAGACACTCACTTGAATCAGACTGCTCCGAGGTCTTAAAGGATCAAACTGGAATGAACACACGACCTGTCTCGAGAAACGACACGGGTAACAGAGTCGTGGCCAACCTGTGGAGACGTCCTTCCTTGTTTCAACATTTACAGAACTTTCCTGCAGACTGCACAGAAATTCGGGAATGGAGTCGTCTATTCAACACATTGAACCTCCCCCATTCTAGTTCATAGTCGAACATTTCCTCAATGCACTTTACCCACATGACGTTCATATCCCATACGGTCGAAGAGTATGGTGTTGGAAGGAAAAACAATTAAACTTTTGTGAGGCACGTTATTCAGTGACTTCTGGAAGTCCAGATACAATGCACACATTGGATCCTTTTGGACCACCGTGCTTGTCATATTAACGAAAGGTAAGTAAGTCAAATAACAATTAATCCATCATAAAGTCATGTGTCTGTGACGGAATGTGCTTTGACTTTGACAATCTCCAGTTATTATGAGTTTACGCTCGACTTTTTTTCCCCAGTGAAGTTGGGGAACTTATTCTAAGTTCTTCCCTTTCTGTAACCCCTATGTTCTTCATCAATTCATGTGTGACAGAAACAAGGTTTTAAAAGATCAGTTTCGATTGCTTTGTAAGAGGCAGGAATGGAGTCATTCTGTTCCTGGCTTACACGCTCGATGGGCTGAATGCCTTCCTGGTGTTCTGTCATTAGAGTCTCCATGGGCTGAACTTTCTGCTCCTGTTACTGACAACTCGCTCAAGATCTGAATACCCACGTGTTGCTGTGGAAAGGTTGGTGGATTTACGAAATCTTCCTCTTGCGGTGCAACATTTCGATGGTCTGAAGGATCTCCCCAAATTCATTCATAACAGGTAGGAGATACTGAACAGTCTCCTCAGATATCGCTGAAAAGAGATCAAGGTGTTGTAATGCATGCATAGAATCATATTACAGAGCTCCAGTAACAGATAATGGTAGTGCACTATGATAGGCTAGTTAAATAATTGATATTTAAGCTAATGCTAAAGAGATTGTGGTGTATGTGATCGGTCAACTCCAGTATAGTGAACCAGAGTCGTAGAAGATGATTCGTTTCGAAAGCCAAATCAAGCTAGTGTGTTTAGTTACGTTAATGCTGTCAGATAAGCGCGGGAACCATGACAAAAAAAACCTGCAGAAAGACACACGACTGGTGAGCAAGGGGGAGACTACCTTCTGATTGCCACAGATTTTCTTTGCAATTAAACATTTAGCTTGGTGAAAGATTTTCAGCATCTCATGTTAATTCTCAGAGTATTGAGCGAAATTTCCACAACTCCAATTCCAGTGGAGGTGGGACAATTACAAAATGGATGATTTCAACCTGGACCAGACTGGGACCAATGCCCTTGGGAGTGCTTTTGCTCATGCTGTTGATGAGAGATGAATCTCATATGTTGGTGGTTGGAAACGTAATGAGGTGTTTAGTAGATAGTAAAGACGTAATAATTAAAAAGTATTAGGATCTAGATAATGTAGCTGAAAATGTGACGCTGGTTAAAGCACAGCAGGTTAGGCAGCATCCAAGGAATAGGAAATTCGACGTTTCGGGCATAAGCCCTTCATCAGGAATCATCTAGATAATGTAGTCAACATGATTAAGATGAAGTTTAAGCAGGTTACAAATGATGAACACATAGGAACACGTGGTCTGAGGTGAATTTGGTTTCATGCAAGAAGTGTGGTAGGGAAGACAAATTAACGAAGGGCTTGAATTACTGATACTTGGTTGAGGCAAGGGCAAGATTGACATCTAAACATCCCAGGTATCGATGTTTCAGGCAGGGTAAAGAGAGAGGTAAAAGGGGTGGATGAATTGCATTACTAGTTAGAGAGGTTATCCCATCTATGCTGAAGGAGTGTACGATGGAGGATTCGAGCAGTGAGGCAACATGGGCAGAGGTCAGAAACGAAAAGTGTGTGAGCAATAATGGGGTTGTACTACAAGCCTCCCAACATCGAGCGTGTGAATGAGGTACAAATGTTTAAACAGATTATGGAAAGATATCAGAGCAGTAGGCTGCTGGTGATGAGAGATTGGAATTTTCCCAACGTTGACTGGGATTCACTTAGTGCTGGAGGATTGGCTGGAGCAACAAATTTGTAAGGAGCGTCCAGGAGGGTTTTATAGAGCAGTATGCAAGTACTTCAACACCGGAAGGGGCCACACTGGGCCTGGTCTTGGGGAATGCTCCCAGCCTGGTGTTTTAAGATTCAATAGGCGATTACTTTGTGAATAGTCATCACAATTCGGTAAGTTTTAGAATATCCATGGACAAAGACAAGGGTGGTGCTGAACGAAGCATCTGAAATTGGCCGAAGGACAACTGTAGCAAAAATTGTCAGGAGATGGGGAGGGTAGATTGAGAGTAGCTATTTGTGGGTAAATCAACTTTTGTTGTGAGTGGCCTTTATGGAATATTGACTAAAAGACACAACAGATTTGTCCCTGTGAAAGTGAGGGATAAAAATGGCAAGATTAGGTAACAATGGATGACAGGTATAATTGTGAGACTAGCAAAGAAGAAAATGGAAGCATACATAAACTCCAGGCGACTGAAGACAGACGTATCTTTGGGAGAATATCGGACAAGAACGTCCAATCTAAAATGAGGAATTAAGAGAGCTAAAAGGTGCCACAAAATATCTTTATCATCAATGATTACAGAAAATTCCAATCCTTTTATTCCCATACAAGGAGCAAGACCTTAATTAGAGAAAGGCTTAGTCCACTGAAGGACAAAGAGGTAAGTTAGTTATGAAGTCAGAAGAAATAGTTGAGATTCTGAATGAATACTTTGCATTGCTATTCACCGAGGAGAGGGTATGAATTATATTTAAGTTAGGATAGATGCTTCATTACTCTAGGTCAGGTCGGCATAAGGAGGGAGGAGGTGTTGAATGTTTCAGAAGGTACAAATCCGCAGGTCCTGATAGGATTTATACCACGTTACAAAGGGAAGCGAGGGAAGAAATACCTAGGGATTTAAAAACAGCTTTTCAGGATTATTTTACACGAGTGAGGTCTCGGAGATTTGGGGCATTTCTAATGTTCTCCCCTGTTTTAAGAAGTGCAGCAAGGATATTCAAAGTAATTACAAACCGGGGAACCTGATGACAGTGGTAGGGGAGTTACTGGAGAATATACTGAGGGACAGGATCTGTTTACGTTTGAAGAATATGGGTTTATCAGTGATAGGCAGCATGGTTTTGTACAGGGAATATCATGCCTTAGCAACTGAATAAACTTTGAGGAAGTGACAACATTGATTGATAAGGGAAGGGCTGCAGAAGTCATTTACATGGACTTGAGCAAGGGGTTTTATAAGGATTTCCATGGTAGTCTGATGGAGAAAATGAAGTTGCATGGCTTCCACGTTGTACTAGCTAGATGGACAGAGAACTGGCTTGGCGATGGAAACAGATAGTAGGAGTGGAAGTTAGTTTTGGATAATAGAGAACTGTGACCAGTGGTGTTTTGCACACTAATGCATGTATAGACCACTGTCGGTTGTGATACACGTAAATGATCTGGACGAAGAGATAGATGGTCAGATTTGCAAGTTTGCAGATGAGACTATGATTAGTGGACAATTAGCTGACAATGAAGGCGTCCCGAAAATAATCTAGTAGAATACTGATAGATTGGAGAGTTAGGGGAAGGAATGACAGATGCAGATCAATCCGGGCAAATGCGACGTGATGCATTTTGAAAGATCCAATTCTAGAATGAATTACACGGTAAATGGAAAAGCCTCGGGGAACACAGATGCACAGAGAGATCTGGGTGTTCAGGTCCACTGTAACCTGAAGGTGGCAACGCAGGTCGAAATAGAGGTCAAGAAGGCATTCATCATGATTTCCTTCATTGAACGGGGAACTGAGTACAAGAGTTGACAGATCATGTTACAGTTGCATGGAACTCTGGTTCGGCTACATTTGAAATACCAGGTCCAGTTCTGGTCGCCCTATTATTAGAAAACTGTGGATGGTTTAGAGGGGGTACAGAGGACGTTCAAAGGGATGTTGCCTGGTATGGAGGGCACGAGTTATGAAGAGGGTTTGAGGAGATTAGGATTATTATCGTTTGAAAGGCAGAGATTGATGCGGGATGTGATTCAGGTCAACCTCTCAGGCAGGGAAAAGTGGTCCGAGCGATGCAGCTATTGTTTACGAAAGAAGTTGAATCTCTTGTCAAGAGGAAGAAGAAGTTTTATGTTTGGATGAGACGGGAAGGCTCAGTAAGAGCGTTTGCGAGTTACAAGTTAGCCAGGAAAAACCAAAAGAGAGAACTCTGAAGAGCCAGGAAAGGAACACGAGAAGTCGTTGACAGGTAGCATCGTGGAAAGCACTAAATCTTTCTCTCAGTATGTCTGGAATAAAACAATGATGTGCCTAAGATTAGGACAGTAATGAAAAAAATTGCCACTGAAGGACAGTAGTGAAAAGTTTTGCGTGATGTCAGAAGATATCAGTGAATTGCTAAAGGAATATTTTCGTCACCATTCACAACGAAAACAAGTACTGTTGTCGAGAATACTGAGATACAAGCTGGTGTTCAAGATGCAATTGAGGTTCAAAAGGAGGAGGTGTTCGCAATTCCGGAAAGTGTGAAGTAAGGTAAGTCCCCTGGGCCAGTTGGGATTTATCGTCGGATTCTCCTTGAAGAGAGAGGGGAGGTTGCAGAGCCTTTGGTTTTGCTCTTTATGTCTTCACTGTCTACAAGAATAGTGCCAGAAGACTGGACGATCGGATATGTTGTCCCCATGCTCAATAAGGGAGTCAATCTTGGGAATTATGACAATTGAACCTTACTTTGCTTGTGGGTAAAGCGTTGTAAAAGTCTATAAGAAATGGGGTTTATTATCATCTAGAATGGGATTGGTTGCTTCGGGTTTATAAACGCTGTTTTCTGTAGGGTGGGAAGTGCCTCACAAACCTTATTGTGTTCTTTGAGAACGCAACGAAGCAGTTGGATGAGGGTAAAGCAGTTGATAGGGTAAATTTAGATTTCAGTAAGGGCGTCTGATAAGGTTCCCCACGGTAGGTTATTGCACTCAATACGGAGTCATGGGATTGCGGATGATTTAACGGTTTGGATCAGAAATTGGCTCGTTGAAAGACGATAGAGAATGATGGTCGATGGGAAATTTTCGTTCTGGAGTTTAGTTACTAATTGTGTGCGGCAGGGATCTGTTTTGGGAGCATTGCTGTTTGTCATTTTTATAAATGACCTGGAAGACGTCAAAGAAGAATGGATTAGTAACTTTGTGGATGACACTAATGTCGGGAGGTGTGCATAGTGCTGAAGGAAGTTGCAGGTTACAAAGGGACACAGACAAGCTGCAGAGCTGGGCTGAGAGGTGGCAAATTGAGTTTAATGCGGAAAAAGTGGGAGGTGATTCAATTTGGAAGAACCAACAGGAATATGGTGTACTGAACTAAAGTTAAGATTCTTGCTGATGGAGATGAGCAGGGAGACCTCGGTGTCTATTGGCATACACCTCTCAAAGCTGCCAAACAGGTTGATAGTTTGTTACGAAGGCATACGGTATGTTAGCTTTATTGGAAGACGTATTGAGTTTCGGAGTCATCATGTCATGTTGCAGCTGCACAAAACTCTGGAGTCGCCACTCATGGAGTATTTCATTCAGTTCTATCACTGCATTACCGGAAGGATGTTGAAGATTTGGAAAGTGTTCAGAGGAGATTTAAGAGGATATGGCCTAGTATGGAGGAAAGTTTTTTCTTACCGGGGATTGAGGCTGTTTTTGTTCGAGAGAACAAGTTCGAGAGGTGACTTAATTGAGACGTGTACGGAATCAAAGAATGACTACAGTAAGTTTGGGGCAATTAAGGACAGTAGTGGGAAATGATGCGTGGAGTCAGAGGAGATAGGGGAAGCACGAAATAATATTTTTCATCAGTATTCACCATGGAAAAAAAAGACAATGTTGTGGAGGAGAATACTGAGAAATAGGCTATTATACGAGACGGGACTAAGGTTCACAAGGAAGCAACTTTAGAAATTCCAGAAAGTGTGAAAATACATAAATCCTCTGAACCAGTTTTGATTTATCTCAGGATTCTCTGGAAAATTCGGAATGAAATTACCGAGTCTTGGCTTTGATATTTACGTCGTTATTGTCGACAGGAATAGTACTTGAAGACCGGAGGACAGCAAGTGTTGGTTTCTTGTTCAAGAAGGGGATTAGCGATAACCCTGGTAAGTCTAGACCAGTGGGGTTTACTTCGGTTGATGGTGACGTTTTGTAAATGTTGTAAGAGGTAGGATGTATACTCATCTAGAAAGGAATATATAGATTAAGGATAGTAAATACGATTTCGTGAAGGGTAGGTGGTGCCTTATAAAACCTATTGAGTTCTTCAAGAAGGTGACCAAACAGGTGAATGAGTATAAAGAATATAGTGTTGAATATAGATTTCAAGAAAGCGTTTGGAAAGGTTCCCATATCTAGGCTACTGTACCAACTGGGAGGCAGAGGATTGGGGATGATTTCACAGTTTGGAGCAGAAATTGGCTAGCTGAAAGAAGATATACGATTGTGGTTGATGTGGAATGTTTATTCTGGAGTTCAGTTATTGTTGTGTACGGCAAGGACCTATCTTACATCCACTGTTGTTTGTCGTTTTTATAAATAACCTGGACGTAGAATGATGGGTTAGTGATTTTGGGGAGGGCTCGACTGTCATTACAGCTGTGGATAGTGCCAAAGGATGTTGTAGGTTACAGAGGAACATAGAGAAGCTGCAGAGCTGGGCGGAGAGATGGAAAATTGAGTTTAATGCAAAAAAGTGTGACGTGATTCACTTTGGATGGAGTAACACGAATGGTAGAATTCTTGGCAATGCAGATGAGCAGCGAGATCTCAGTGTCCATGTGCACAGATCATTCAAAGTTCCAACCCACGCTCATAGGGCTTTTAAGGAGGCATTATATATGCTAACTTTTATTAGTAGAGTGATTGAGTTTCGGAACCATGAGGTCATGCTGGAGCTGTACTAAACTCTGATGCAGCCAAAATTGGAGTATTGTATGCTGTTCTGGTCACGCATTTTAGGAAGCATGTGGAAACTTTGAAAAGGGTTCAGAGCAGATTTACTAAGATGTTTCCTGTTATGGATGGAAGGGCTTACGAGGAACGTTTGAGGGACTTGAAATTGCTTTCGTTAGAAGAAGGTTGAGAGATCACTAAATTGACACATATAATATAATGAGAGGTTTAGATTGGTTGTACAGTGAGACTTTTTCCGAGGATGGTGATGGATAGCACGAGGGAGCAGAGCTTCAAATAACTAGATATACGACAGATGTCAGAGGTGTTACTTTTTTACTCAGAGAGTAGTAGGGGTGTGACATACACTGCCTGCAACAGATGTAATCTCGCCAACTTTACGGACATTAAAATGATCATTGGATCGTCAGATGGATGAGAATGGAATAGCATAGGTTAGATGGACTCAGATTGGTTTCACAGGGCAGCACAACATCGAGAGCCGAAGTGACTGTACTGCGCTGTAATGTTCTATGTTCTATGTTCAATGTTCTATAATATAATCAGAGGGTCAGATGGGGGGGTCATTGAGAGCCTTTTTCTTCAGATGGTGACATCTTGCACGAGCGGACATTGCTGTAAATTGAGGGGTGATCGATATCCGAAGGATGTCATAGATATTTTCTTTAATCAGAGAGGTCTCGGGGTGTGGAACGCCGTGCCTGCAACAGTAGTAGACACACCAACGTCAAGGAAATTTAAATGATCATTAGATAAACATATGGATGAAAATCAAATATTGTAGGTTAGATGAGTTTCAGATTAATTGTATCAGTCTGCGCAACATTGTGAGTCGAATTGCGTGTACTCCGCTGTAATGTTCTATGTTCCATGTAGACTCGTGAGAGCTATGGTCAGGGTGGATAGCAAGACGCGTTTCCCAGAGCACGGGGCTCAATTAGTAGAGGTCACGAGTATAAGGTGAAAGGGGAAATGTTTAAGGGAGATATGCGAGAGGGTGATGGGTGCCTGAAACACGTAGCCAGCGGAGGTGGTACAGGCGGGAAGATAGAGTCATTTAAGATGTAACTGGACAGATACATAAATGGACAGAGACCGGAAGGGTTGGAGAACTTTAGAAAATAGGCGACAGGTTTAGGTACAGGATCTGGACCGGTGCAGGCCTGCCGGGACAATGGGACTTTCCTGAGTTGTAATTTACTTTGATTTTGTTCTTTGTTACAAGGACACAGAACGTGATATGGGTGTGGTACTTCAAAGTCCATCATCAGTAGTATCTCCACAGTCCCAACACTGACTGAGCAGGGCGAGGCATCAAATGTAGAGCAGCCCGTACTGTGGAAAGTGATGGCAGAACCAACAAAAGGAAAACATTCTCACCAAACTATTTGTCACAGGTATATGTGCCCCCAAGTGTCTGTACCCAACGCACAGTCCTGGTGGAGGGAATATCCCAGCCTGATTTTGAAGATATTGCCAACTGTGTGTTGTGGAACTAACTCCTGTGAAGTACGACTTATTTCAAAAGTTTCAAGCAAACAGAAACTGATCATCAATGAGGCACTCTGGGGTACTGGCAACCGCAGCATTAGTTGGGTTCCCTCCATCATAAAGTCAAATGTGGGTTTTTCACTTTTGATTCCAAAACGTTCAGCACCATTCACAATTACACTTATGGGTAGAATACGAAAGAGGCATAAAGTGGACTTTCTAAAAGTGGGGATTACGTGTATACTGAAACAATCTATTCAGCCCATCAAGAGTTTTATACAGGAACAGAATGGGGCCATATAGTCATTCAAGCCTGTTACTCAGCAATTGGATAAGCTCTTCTAATCTCTCATGTCTGTTACACAGGAAACGGAAGGGAACATGCAGCCTTTCAAAACTGCTAAATAGGATACAGGAAGGACAGGTTACTGAGCCGGAAGCAGGGGTTAATGGCTCTTCTAATACTGTAGTCAGTGTTTCCTAAGATTAATCACTTAGTAGAAGACTCACGCCATTCCATCCACCCCACCAAAGAATTCCTGAAGACCAACAAAGACACGAAGATAGAAGAGGATGAAATAATGGTTTCCTTTGATGTCACAGCCATGTTCACATCAAACAACATCAACCTGGCCAAGGAATCACTGACTACACTATTAGAAGACTCAAAGACACATACACCAAACACCACGAAAACCATCAGCAAGGACAGTATCGTTCAGATAGCGGACCTATGTCTCACCACCCACTTCAACTTCAACAGAAAAACTAACAGAACAACGAGCGGAATACCACCCATGGGATCGCCGATATCTGGGTTGTCGGCAGAGGCAGTAATGCAGAGACTCGAACAATAACTCTGCCAAGCATCCAACCCAAATTTTGGGACTGCTATGTATTCGACACCTTTGTCATCACGAAACGAAACAAATTAGAGGAAACCTTCAGCACCATCAATAATAGCTTTACCGGCATAACATTCACTAAAGAGGAGAAAAACAACAACAAGCTGTCATTCCTAAATGCCACAGTAGAGCAAACAGCCAATGGAGAACTTCAAACCTCCATCTACAGGAACACTACACATACGGATCAAATATTGAACTACAGAAGCAATCAACCAAACTTCCACAAACGAAGCTGCATCAGAATATTAGTGCAATGAGCCACCACACGCTGTAGCACAGAGGAACTGCGCGGAGCAGTGGAAAATCACCTGTAAAGTGTATTCAAAAAGAACGGGTACGCAATGAAAACAGTCCACAGATTTCTCATCAGCAAACACGAATAATCAGACAAAACACGTCCGAAAACTCTAGCCACTACTTAAACCCGAGCTACTGAGACCCCTTGGAATCATGGTATCCCACAAACCCACCAGCGCAATAAAATAGCAGCTAATGAAATTGAAAGAACTTAGACAGACAACAAGCAAAAACAATGTCATTCATAAAATACTGTGCAAGACTGAAAGAATCATTACATAGGTCAAACAAGCAGAAAACTAGCCACTAGTATGCATGAATATCAACTAGCCAGAAAATTACATGACCCTCTCACAATTATATCCTTACATACAGATAAGGAAGGGCACCACTTCGACTGGGACAACACATCCATCCTAGGACAAGCCAAGCTGAGACGTGCACGAGAATTCCTAGATGTATGGCATTCCAACTGGAACACTATCAACAAACACATTGACTTACCACCCCCTGAGAAAATGGAGAGGAAATGACATCACCAATGGAAATGACATCACCACAGGAAATGAGACCACTATCCCAAAGAAACCCGAACATATAAATAGGAAACAGGAATCATCAGCATTGCTTCGTCCGGAGGCTCACTGAAGATGTTACATAGCATAGTAATGAAACATCTCAAAATGAACCTTCCAACTCAGCGAGCAAACCAACATCCATAAGGCGATGCCATAAGCCAGGACATCGCAAACTTTTCACTGCACTCATTCGAGGTACGTGTCAATGAAACCAATTCAATTCAAATATGGCAAAGTCACTGTCTCTGATGATTTGTCCAAACAAAGCTGCTGCGTTTGCAGAGCTATGTGGTGACCAGCATAATGTGGCATTACAGTTTTTTAAACACAACAAGGATGGAGAGTGAGTAGGGACATTTTGACCTCCATTTCAACGGAACGATTTCCAATACAAGAGAAACCAAAATGTTCAGAGATACAGATGCAGAGATACACACATTAACACACTAAAGCACACACAACAACACAGGCAAACACAGCTACATACACATAGACACGTGCAGACATTCAGCCCCTGAAGCATACCATGCCCTTCAATTACATCATGACTAATATGATCTCAGCCTTAGCTTGATTTCGTTTTGGTAAGTAATGCATGGCAAGTGACTGAGCTCTTAAAGGGCGAGCATGTTGGGAACAGTACCCGTAAGTCTATTAGTTTGAACATTGTTCTGGAAAAGGGTAGGCCTGTTAACAAGCCAATATTATAAGTTGTGACAGATCAATTTTGATGCTATTACGCAGGAACATTCAAAAGATGTTTGGGAGAAAGTGTTCACAGGTAAAGGGACACCTGATAATTGGGAGTCTTGCAAAAGCGAGACGATGAAAGTTCAGGGACAGCATGTTTCTGTTTCTGTGAAGGGCAATGCTGGCAGGAGTAGGAAACAGTATATGACAGGGGATATTTAGCCTGTGCTATGAAAAATGATGGCGAGTTATCTCAGATGCAGGCAGCTGGGATCAAGTAATCCCTTGACATACATTTGGGGTGTAGGATTACACTTATGAGGAAAATCAGGATAGTATGAAGGGGGCATAACATTGCTTTTGCAAGTAGATTTAATGATATTCGAAAGAGATTCTACAAGTATATTAAGGGCAAATGAGAAATTATGGAGAAAAATGGATCCCTTAAAAACCAACGAACCTTCTATGTGTGGAACTACAGGAGATGAAAAAGGTTTATTAGGTTTATTATCACAAATACTCACATGAGTACAGTGAAATTTTCACAAGTCGCAACATGAAACGCAAACTTAGGCACAAAGGCAAGTCACCTCAGGTACAGAATCTTTGTTCAAATCAGAAAACATAATGAAAACAAAGTTAAATATAATACATTCCAGGCATTTGTATAAAAGTGTAAAAGCGAAGAAACAGTTAAACGTTCGTCAATAAAGTTCATAAGTGCCTGGCCATGCTAGTTTCACACACCTCACAAGGACTCGACTTCCCCCTCTCCGCTGTTTTACAGCCTGCTTCTGCTCGATTGGTGAGATCCTACAGAAATATATTGGGTCCGTATTTACTGTGTAGAAAGGCATGGAAGCTAAGGAACTTGGGAAAACAAACACATACAATAATGTTTTGAAATGAGGCCACATTACCGATGCGGAAGTGCTTCAGGTGTTCAAATTAGTAACCAGGGACAAATACCGAGGATCACTTGAAGAGTACATTGTGGGAAGCTAGGGAACAACCAGCAGAGCACGTTGCTGAGATATTTCTACAATACATCACAATTCTGAGGATGGTCACTGGACCCAAAACACTGACTCTTGTTTCTCTGCATTGATGTTGCCAGACCTACTGAGCTTTTCGAGAAATTTTCGTTTTTTTCCCGTTTTGCAGCATCCACAGTTTTTCAGATTTTATTCGTAACATGGGTAAGGTGCTGGAGGACTGGAAGACAGCTAATGTTGTGACATTATCTTTACAATGGTTGCAATGAAACATTGAGTGACATTTTTTCAACAGGTGACCGAAATGGGAACTGAAATTCTAATAGCTTACGTTGTCCGCATGTACCTTAGTTAGGCCCAACAGGGCTCTGCATGGCAGACTGGTTAATAAGGTTAGATCAAAGCGGATCAGGGAGAGTTCGCCAATGAGATACAAAATTGGCTTGACATTTAGATACAGAGGGTGCTGCGAGAGATTTAATATTCCTACTGGAGGTCTGTGAACAACGATGCACTACTAGGTCCACTGCTGTGCCAACTGTTATTCCATATGTTTATAAATGATTTGGATGAGAATATACGAAGCGTTAATAGTAAATTTGCAGATGACATCAAAATTGGTAATATAGTGCACAGTGCAGAAAGTTATCTAAGAGGACCATGAGATTTTTATCATCTGTGCCAGTAGGCTGGGGAATCACACATGGAGCATCGTGCAGATAAATGTGAAATGTTGCATTGTGTAAGACAAGCCAGGGCAGGAATAATACAGTTAACAGTAGGACGCTGTTAACGACAGAGTGTTATCGACAGACAGACCTAGGGATGCACGTGCATAGTTACTTGAAAGTGAAGTGACAGGTAGAGAGGATGGTGAAGAAACTGTTAGGCACGCGTCTTCTTGATTTAAGTTTGGAGTTGGGATATCATTTCGAGGCTGGACAAGAGAATGGTAAGGCATTTGGAGTATTGAGTACAATACTTTTCACCCTGCTGTAGGAAAGACGTTATACATTGGAAAGGGTAAAATAAAATTAAAATGATGCGACAGAGATTTCGAGACATAAGGATAGGTGGAATAACCTGAGATGTTTTGCCCTTTTGTGCTGGAGACTAAAGGATGAAGTTGTATATGTTTATAAAATCATTAAGCGCATGGATAGGATGAATATCCAAGGTCTTTCTTTTTCCAAGCGGGTGCCCAAAACCGGAAGGTTAAGGTGAGAGGGAAAACAGTTAAAACAGATCGAAGGGGCAGCTTTTTCTCACGAAGTGTATACGTAACGAACTGTTGTAGAAAGTGGAAGATGTGCGGTTTAGACGAATATGTATCAAACGCAGCCAAATGCGACCAGTTAAGTTTTGGAATTCTGGTGAGTATGTACGAGTTGGCCCGCATGGTCGGTTTGCTTATTGCATGACTCTAAACATCTATGATATCATAACACCTCTTTCATCATTAATTCTTCAATGTTCTCAATTCGTTTCGAGGTCAAAAACCCTCTGCAAATGCTTTCGACGATCTAGTTCTTTCAACGTTCCTGAATAGAGAATACCAAATATTTATGCAGGCCACAGAAGCAGATTTGTATTAAAACCCAATCCATAATTTTTTGGTCGGGATAAGCCTTCAGTCTACCATTACCATCAAGCAGATCTCTGGCTTAGTGAAGAGTCTGTGCGAATATGTCTTGATCAGAACCATGTACAACTAAAGTGATCACTACACGTTAAAGCTACTGCACGCCCTGGATGCTTAATTACAAACAGCAGAACTAACAACTGAAAGAGGGGGCAAAATGATCCAAAGATTAACAGATCAGATTGAAGCTCTGCATTCCTGCCACATCCAGTCATAAATAGTGATGAACTATGAAACAACTAACGAGTGGAGAGGTTTCCACAAATATCCCAACACAAAGTAATGTAACATCCATGTACAACAGTATAAAATGCAAGGACGTATTATCTGCCTTTTTTGTCTGTGATTCACCTCAACCTCATTATGTTGTCCGCAAAATCACAGCTGCCAGTCTTTAACCAATTGATTCGCTGCATGTAACACAAAGGAACAGCTGAACACAGTAGATACGACAAAGGCAACGAGCCCTAACACAATTCCTGCAATAAACTGAAAACCTGTGCTGCAAAACAAACCGTGTCCCTGGGGAAGCTATTTCAATCCAGCTCCAACTCTGACATCTACCCGGCAATGTGGAAAGCTTACTCAATTATGTCCAATCCCTAAAATGAGAATAATTACAATCTGACCAACTACTACACATTCAGTCCCAAAACGATAGTCAAATCGGTGGAACTACTTTTTGAAAGAGCTATCAAGCAGCACAGACATAACCTGCTCAGTGCGTTTTCCAACAGGTCCTTTTGATATATACTTCTCTAAAACACACCTCTACCACTTTCTCCAACAGTTGGTTACGTATACATTTGTGGAAATGGTGCTACATCGGATATACCACAGGATTATTAATCCAGACAAGGCGACTGCTCTGGCAGCTGGTGGAAGTTAAAAACAATTAATGAAATGTGGATATCTAAAATCTGATGCAGTAACAGTGACCTTGAAGCCAATATCAATTGTAAACACGTCCTTGCTTCATGAACGTACTTTCATAAGCAATTCTCAAATGCTTTCCTGGTCTGGCCTGACTCCAGAGGCACAGATATGTGATATACTCTTCATCGGTCTTTGAAACAGCCAAGCAAGACGCTGAATTGTATTGAACTGTTCGGAGATCTTAAAGGATAAAACTGGACAGAATATCTGGCACTAGCCTTGCTATCAGTAACGGTATGGGGAAACAGTTCTGTTGACCATGCAGAAATCTCCTTCCTTGCATCTGAGATTTTTGCGATAACATTCACAGAGCTTTCCCACAAGCTGCCAGAAAAAAAAATCACAGAGCTTTCGCACAAACTGCTCGGATACATCGGGAAAGTAGTAGGCCATTAACACTTTCAGCCTCCCCAGTCTAGTGCATGGCCGAACATCTCGATGGACGTTTCCCACGCAATGTACACCTCACTTCATGTGGTTGACGCTGAGAAAATATGAAATATTACTTTCAGCTGTCCTTTCCTTCCACCGTTTTCTCTACATTTCATCATAATGATATCTGATTCTCTATCTCCACACCATACTCTTGCTCTATCCCCAATCCTTTCGTGTCTCAAAATCATTGTGCATACTCAGTTTCGTGCTTTCCACAGCCTTATGTGGAAGAGAATTTTTCAGGTTCACCAGTCTCTGAGTGCAGGCATTGATTCTCATCTCAATGCAGAGTGGCCTGCCCATACCTAACACTATGGCACTTATTTTTAGGTGCCCCAGCCTGGGGAATTATCATCACTGCCTCAAATCTGTCTTAGCCTGTCAGTGTTTTTTATATTTCACTGAGATCTCCAATCATTTTCGTAAACCTCACGGAATACAGGCCCAGGTGACAAAAATACTGCTCCCTCAACAAACGTGTCATCCCAGAGATCAGTCTGGTCATTCTTCACAGCACTCCCACAATGTCAGGTGTGCCAGTTATTAGATAAGGAGATCCAAACTGCGCACAATAATGAACAATGTCCGAGATGATATCTTACCAAGTCCATGCACAGCTGCAGTAAGATTCCCTCACTCTTGGACTGAAATCCTCCTGAAATGAAAGTCAACAAATCATTTATCTCCCTAACTGTCTTCTGTGCCTGTCATATTGCTGTCAGTGTCCGTTTCAATGTTATAGCTACCCAATTGGGGGGTCTATGTGCACTCGTCCATGTGCCATTGCCATTACTTATATTGCCTTCTTGCTTCAGAATTCTCTGCCCTGCATGGACCTCTGATGTCTGCGCCAAAAAAGAAACAAAAAAACTGAGCATAAGTCCCTTTATAGAGTAACAATTTTCAGACAAATGTTTTCCAAAAATTTGACTGTCTTTCTATTCTTCTGACGAAACTGCACCACGTCACAACTACCCACATTGCTCTTCATCTGCCACGAATTTGCCAATTCACTCCACTTGTCTCAATCAACTTTGATTTTTTTTTGCATCCTCCTCACCCTCTCGCAATTCCATTCTATTACAATCAGCAGACTTGGAAACATTGCATTTGATTATCTCCATCAAATGTTTGATGTGTACTGTGAGCACCTGGGACCCAAGCATCTATAACTGTGACTCCCCACGAGCCTTACATTCCAAAAATGATCCATTTATACATACTTATTGTTTCCTGTCAGCTCAACAAATTATAACACCATGTCAATGTATAATTCCCAATTTGGCGCTTTTATTTTGCAGGATAGGTTGGCACTCCATAAAAAAATTCAGAAAATCCATGCGTTTTGCAATTGTGGTGTCATAGTTTATCAAACGGTTGTTTTCTCAAAATTCACATCCATTTCATAAATCGATGTTGGCGTTGTCTTTGGACATTATATTCAAACCCAATAATTCCTCCAAAAACGTTTATCTATTTCATCCTACTGCTTTTTCTCATCAGACTTATTTTTTTCTCCTATTTCTGGGAGTTTTTTTTATATACTGCCATTATTTGCCTTGGATGTATTATAAACAGTCAGAGAAACATTTCCACCTTGGCATAGGGATTGTGAACTTTCTAAATTTAACTGCAATTGCCTCTCGTTCTTTGAAACTCTCGAGAAAACAGGACAAGTTACCTCATCAGAAACTCTGAGGGATTGATTTGGGGAATGTTCTTTGCAATTCCTTTGTAATCAGTATATTCTTTCTTCGATTTGGACAGCAAAACTGTATGAAATACGTCAAACACAGTCTTACCGAAACACTGTACAACTACTTCATGATGTCCTGACTTCCATATTTGATTCCTTTAAATTAATGATAACTAAGTTTAACTTTTCCGTCACATTTAGCCTTCGGAATGCACGTTAAATTGATTTTAATTACGAACTCACTGTCTGAGTTCGTACAGAAAGCCTTCTGAAAATCCAAATTTACCTCTTCCAGTGGTTGTCCATTGTCTATGCTGCAAGTAACGACTTTAAACAATTCTGATGTTTACCAAGTCTGGCTTCCCTTTCCCAAATCATGTGGATTCCCTCCAACTTTGCTGTTATTTCTCAATAACTGATGTCACTTTCTATTTAATAGGTTGGAACATTTTCGCTACAGATGTTTATTGCTCTGACATTGCCCGCACGACCTCATCATTCCTTCGTAAATGGTTGTATCACGTTTAGTCCCTTCCAATTATCTACAATGGCTTCTGGCCTTTACAGAATGTATAAAAAAATAAAACTGTCATCGATAGTACAATTAAGGTGATTCTTGATTTTTTTTCCCTGACATATTGATGTAAGTACACATGGTCCCTCAGATTTAGCAATGTTCAATCCAGCTACATTTTCAAAGACTACCTTGATATGCTTATGTCTGACACAGTGGCTCAACGGTTATCACTGTTGCCCCATGGCGCCCGGGGCAAAGGTCAGATTCTAGCCACGGCTGACTGTGTGTTTTTTACACATTCTCCCTGTGTCTGCGTGCGTTTCCTTCCTCAATCCAAAAACGTGCAGGTTTGGGTGAACTGGCTATGCTACACTGCTCGTAGGGTTCAGTGATGAGGCGGTTCGGTGCATTAGTGTCGGGGAACGGGTCTGAGTGGGATACTTTTTGAAAGGTCGGTGTGAACCTTCTGGCCCGAAGAGCCTGTTTCCACACTGTCACTGTTCTAATTCTAAAAAGATACCCATCTGATGACGTATTTCTTTTTTCTCAAAGAATTTCTGGATCTTCCCGCATGAATACAAATGCAAAGCAACTGCTTAGTTTCTCAACCATTTCCCTTTTCTTTGCAATAAGTTACTGATTACCTCAATTGATGTTGCTTTTAGTTTGTTTTCCTTGAAATGCGAATCATGGATTTAGACTGTGTTCGTGTTTCCTGTTCATTTGTATTAATGTCCTCTTTTCTATTTCCTCATCGGATTTATGGCTCTCCTTTTCTGGATCGTCAATTTCAAAGAATTCTCAGGTTCTCACAATATCTGGATTTCTTCTGAAACAGCTACCTTTGATTTAATAATTCCTTAAATTTTGTATTTTAATCATTATTGAGCTACCTTCCTCTCTTTTGTGTATTTACTCAAGAAATTTTAGTATTTTTCAGACTTCACGGTGTTTCTGTCAGTAAAAATAATTGCTAGTCCATCGCTCAAATTTTATATTGTAATTTCCCAAGTCACTGTAGCCAGCTTGACTCTGTAGCCTCCGGTTTACCATGACGTTTCATCAGAATGTGCAAAAATCTCTGTTATAGCGGGCGCTGTGTAAAATGCAATACTGTTGTCATGATCCATCAAAACCTACTTCAGAGCAAGCTATTAATTAGCTCTTATGACCACACAATACCAAATCCGCAAAAAATTCGTCTCTAGTCTGCTTCACAAAATAGTTTTCAACTTCCCTCGTATGCACTTACAGAATTGATCTTTTCATGGTCTTTGTAGACACTTAGTTAACAAACTTATGTTGCAACCTTATATCATTTTATAATACTGCAACAACCTCAATACTTGCATATTTAACTTCCAGTGTATAAGGGGCGCAAACTGTTTTTGTTCAGAAACGAAATGCACTAACGTTTGCTTCTCATTGCTATCTATAAACTCCACCAAACTGGTCCTTTGGAATCTGAGGGATATTGTCTGTGGTGTCATTATTGATAGTCTTTGAAAAGATATTCGTGGAGGCTCAACTCAATCATCACATGATGCTAAGAAATGTCCAGTAAAACAGGACAAGCATCAATAAACTCGCGCCAGGATAAGTGTCACTGTATTCTCCCATCTCCCTCATTCTCACTGTATATCTTTTAAGCACCTACCTCAAAACAAACCTCATGGTCTATCTCCGAATTTGTGCATGGTCTACCACTCTTAATTCTACTACGATCTCGATGCAGTGCCTTCTTCCTACACTCTCTGATGAGTGTGCTATGCTCCTGCACGAACAAAACTGCATGGATGCAACACTGTGAACTGACTGAGTCCAAACTCCTCACTATTCTTTCCCTCCAATACCCTCCCCCATATGCCAGCAATAATGGTAAGTTCACCAACTCACACCCTCACACCCTCCGTTCCTTTCTGCCATTACTTGGGAAACAACTTAAGAATGGATATAAACGTCCAAACCAAGTGATGGAGTCCCCGATATCCGTTCCCTCTCCCCACTACCCACCCTCGGCATTTGGACAGGACATTGGAATGAGCTGGAGAGAACTGGGACAGCTCGTGTGGAGATTCTGAAACATCCATCCGCTGACCGTGTCAGAAGCAATATTAATTGAAGGGTGATTCTCACTTTAAACCCATTGTCAGTTCCAACGTCAGTTCTCTCACTCACAAAACAACAAATGCCTCGTTATACAGAGATGCACGTACAGAAATACACAGAAACATTGGTAAACATCACAATAAACTAAGACGCACACTAGAGCCGCAAAAGCATATGCATAATGCTATGGACAAGGGCAGACCACTCACAACATTCTCAAGCAGGCAGCTCAAACCGTAACTTTAGTATTTGTTTCAGTAAGTGCACAGTGAAAATGACCCGGAGTAAGTTAGCCAGGTTGACTACCAGGTTTTCATTCAGACAAAACAGTTACTCGCAAAACTACAAAATGGAACACCAAGAACGGAATATAGAATATCGACAGAACTCAGTCTATCCAAACTGGACATAATTAGGCTGTACCGAAAATACGTAGTTGTCCCAATGCAGAAACACCTTATAAACGGAACAAAAATGAGCCAAAGGCGTACGGTAGAAGGGCAGAAGGAGGGAGATTCTACCAGCCCGTCTCTACACAGCCCCCTGCTGAACTGCACTCACTTCACAACAAAAATTCAGCTTCCAGGACTGACCACGCTTGTTTACGTCTAAACAAAAAAAAATCTCTTAGTAAAGCTTTTCCTCTCCGACCACTGACAAAACATTAAGCACACAGTATCCTTGAGAAAAGAAACAGCTTTTAGACTAGCTTCGTGACACCTATCCTTTTAAGAAGAAGAACTATCTACTGCATATCCAAAGAAAACTTCAGTTTAAAACCCCTCAAAACAAAAGTGATTAGTATACATGACATTGACCATACGCATGCAAACATGCACAACCACATTCGAATTTAGGCCATGGCACACACACCACAATCACTTGAATATCGACAACGCATTGGCAATCACGTGTTCGAGACCTGCCACATGCACAATTGTCAAATTGAATGGTTGCATCAACAACCTCAATCAAAACAGGCTGGCATTTTAATCCTTAAATTTATCCACAAACGACAGTGCATTGTTATCAGTGCATACAATTGTCTCAGATGTGTTGCTGGCAATATAAACACTGAAATGTTGCAATGCCAACACCAAGCTCAAATTCTCTTTCTCAATTGTTGAATATTTCTGTTTATGAACGTTTCACTTCATGAAAAAATACACGATGTATATCTTGGCTCAATTATTTGGGGAACACATGATACTTTAACGTGGTGTGGTGGCAGTGAGGAAGGAAGGAAGGCAAATGTTTTGCACCGTCTCAAGGAGGCATCTTACCTCTCTGAAAAGACAGACACATGCTCTCCATGCAGGTCGGAAAGTACTGGGAATGGTTAACTGTTTTAGAATGACGGTACTGTGGCTGCTTTAGAAGTCTGCCTAACATGACTTTCGGTGCAGGCTCACCCGCCAACTGCACTGTGTTCATGTGGGGATAGTTTATTCAAAGCCTGAACCTTTCTCTCTCTTTCAATCGATAAGTGGAGGTGTGATGGAGTAGGGGGAACGTCCGAAGAGGCAATTAAGCTGTCAATTATCATGTAAACCGAGTAAAAAATTAAACCAAAATAATTATCAGTGATTGCCCATCCCCCTCTTATTCCCTCACAGCGCTACAGATTAATCTTCACTCACTCCTGATGGTACCAGCATGCCAGGGATTAGTCTGGTGAAACTGTCACGACAACACTCTCAGCGACGATGACAGTAATTCTTTTTAATCACTTTGCCATCTCCAATTCTTTCTTGTAACATGTAAGGCCATTCTTTGTCTGTGCAGTGCGACTAGCGTGGAATTTACACGTTTATAACATTTTCGCACCAACATCAATAAAACCAGCACCAGAGGTCTCTCTCAGGATGCTCATCACTCTCGATAAAGACCCAATCAGAAATAATACATTTCAAACAGAAAATGGCCACCTGTTTGAATGGAAATGAACTGTGGGAATATAGAAAACAGGCAGAGGAAGGGAGCTATCCTTCCTTTTGATCTTTTTTGACGGGATGTGTGCCGTTCTGGTCAGACCAACATGGTATGCTATTTTGAACTGTCTGGCTGGTTCAGCTATTCCATAGGAGAATAAAGAATAAAACACATTGTTGTGGGTTTGCAGTCATATGGAGACCTGGCCAGGAAAGATGACACATTAACTTCTCCAAATAACATGGGGCAAGCAAATGGGCTTTTCATAAAATATATGGTTTAATTTAAATGCCATCTATTTCGGTCATAAAATGTCAACAGATTATTATTCTGTGCCTCGAGATTATGAGTCAATGACTGTCTGTCCATTTAACAAAATCTTTGCAAAGAACAAGTTAACATCTCAATTGCAATTACTTTTTAATGGACACTTGGTTAGAAGGGACATGGAGCAGGTGAATCCAGACTTAACCAAGATGCAAATGATGCTTTATTCAGAAGTTGCACTGATGCTGTGGAGGAGAGTAGAATATCATTGTGATGTTATTGGATAGGATTAGTGAGTGGAGATGATACAGAGATGTAAATCTGGTCTAAAATAATTTTAGATTTTTAGGACAGTCTCGTTAATCCTCGCATATTGGTGAATAATTTGTAAATATTCATTAGTTATAATTTGTAAGGAATGGGATTTTTGATTGGAAATGAATACGTTGACTTCGACCTGGCCAATTTTTAAATAATATGATAAGCAAGACAACTTAACCTGGTTTAAAAGACAGACTGACTTACCAGGAACACCAACTATAACTAGAGTGGGATAATAACCACCTTGAATAACCATCAGTACATCATAGATCCGCACTGGTAATGATATCCAAGGCTGAGAAAGCCAGTATAGACTCCAAGATAAACTCCTGTCCATTGTTGTAATATTCCAGTCTGATGTTCTCAGGCTCTGATCTCTCCTCCCTCCAACCTCCGCATTCGCTGGAGCTGCTGATCGCTGAAAGTGATGTCAGTGATGCTCCTGCTCAATTTATGGAATTACGAATTGAACTTAGTAACTTAATTAATAGAGGAGGCAAACTCTCCAACGACATATTTATTATCCACGGAGACTGACATTAGTCATAATCATTGAACAAACAGCTCGAGCCAACGTCTTTCAGTACAATTCAAAATAATGACTAAAATGTGCACATTCTCGATGGGACAGGAGAGGGTGACTGAGTGAATGAATGTTGGAACTGGTAAATCAGTTTTGTATAACCATTCCAACTGTCTTGCAATGGGAATGATTCCGGACATTTATCGGAACATTAACATGCTTCTCTCGGTTTATAAATGGAAGCATACACTCTGTAAATACTGATCGGGCATTTTAATATCAGCAAGACATTGAGAGACCAGTTATGTTTCAGGATCTGAGGGGAATATTTGCCTGAGACAACGTGGGGTAATAAAAGATAAACAGCGCGTGTGTGTGGACAAAGAAACGTATCTAGTAGACAATTAGATCAGATTACTTACAGTGTGGAAACAGGACCTTCGGCCCAACAAGTCCACACCGACCCACCGAAGCACAACTCACCCCTACATTTACTCCTTACCTAACACTACGGGCAATTTACCATGGCCAATTCACCTGACCCGCACATCTTTGTGAGTGTGGGAGGAAACCGGAGCACGCGGAGGAAACCCAGACAGTCGCCTGAGTCGGGAATTGAACGCGGGTCCCAGGCGCTGTGAGGCAGCAGTGCTAACCACTGTGCCACTGTACCGCCCACAGCTGACTTCCCTAATTCGGATAGCAAATATTGGAGCATTCACAGTTGGTAAAGCGTGGCTATGGAAAAGACACAGCAGAGTCTAGATGCATCTGAGGAGCAAGAGAATCGACGTTTCAGGTGGAATTATTCAGGCGAGTATCATATCAGTATTCTTTAATAAAACAACTGAAGAATCATCCAGTGAAGCTTTCTGAGTTGAACTAAGAACAAAGCAGGGGATGGTGATCTTATTGCGGTTGTACTATAGGCCTGCAAATTGTCAATGGGAATTGACCAAAAGTATGCAGCGAGATCGGGGAAACTTGCAGGAATAATAGGGTTAACATTGTACGGGCTTCAATTTTCCGCTTAGACAGGACTGACCGAGCATTCAGAGCTAAGCTGGGATGAAGCATGTTAAGTAAGTTCAGGAAAGTTTCCTCAAACAGAGTATAGAGGGTCCGAGACGGAAAGGGGCAAAACTCGAACCACTTTTCTGAAATGGAGCGGGCCAGGTCACGGAGGTGACGTGGGGAACACTTTGGGAACTGTGACCATTCTTCTAATATTTTTTAAATTGTTATGGAGAAGGATATAACCGGTCCCCATGTTCAAGTTCTATCTTGGGACAAGGAGATTGTTGATGGAATTAGAATATCGAACATAGAACATTAAGGAACAGTACACACTATTCTGCCCTCGATGTTGCACAGCCCTGTGAAACCAATATGAAGCCTATATAACCTCAGCTATTCCTTTGTGGTACATTTGTCTATCCAATTACTAGTTCAATGCACTTAAAGTTGACGAGTATACCAATGTTGCAGGCACACTTACTACTCTGAGGAAAGTAACTATCTCTGATATCTGTCCTAAGTCTATCACCACTCACTTTAAGGTTATGCCCCCTCTAGCTAGCCATCATCATGTGAAGAAAAAGGATCGCACTCTCCACCCTATCTCATCATCTGAATATTATCTGCCTCAAATGAGTCGCCTCTCAACTTTCTTCTTTACACTGAAAATGGCTTCAAGTCCCTCGACCTTTCCTCATAAGACCATCCCTCCATAACGTACAACATGGCTTTAAATCCCCTCTGAACCATTTCCAAAGCTTCCACATCCTACCTATAATGCAGTCGTGCATGATACTGAGGATGGTGGAATTTCAAATCAGTAATTTTAAAAATATTAATTAACAATTCACAAATAAATATAGCCCATTGTGAATGCATGGAAAAAATCCAAACATTTGTCCTTTAGAGATGGCCATTTGCCATCCTCATGTGATCTACAAGACATGCCCGCAGCAAAATGTTTGCCTCTCAATTGTTCTCTGCAATTACCTCGTAGGCCATTCAGTTCAAAGGCAGCTAGGTCTGGGTTATAAATGTTGGACAACAAGTGTCACCCACATCCGATACGTGATTTTAACAAAATGTCCATTAGGATGGCCCCACTGAAACCGTGCTGGGATCAGCGTCCTGGCCAATCATATTTGTAGGTTTAAGGACAGGATTTTGAACTGACAGAGAGGGTGCTGTTAGGAATGGAGGTTTCCAAATCGAAAGAGGCAAGATGAAGCATCAGAACAGCATAGGGAGGTGGCTGTAGACAAGCAGAAAGGAATAGGAAGGAACAGAGTTGATCTAAAATTGCATATCAGCAAATAGGTTTGTGACAGGAAATTATGGGACAAAGTAAGTTTTTTTTTGGAATGTGCAAAGTCTCTTCCATAATGTAGATGGATTTGTGGCAGAGAGGTAAATGATATATGATACCAGAGAGAGGCGGTTACAGAGTGAACAAACTAGGAACAGTACAAACCTAACTGAGACTCAGACAGAATGGGATGTTTAACCCTGACAGTAATGGCTAACAAATGCATAACACAGAAAGCATTTGTCCTCAGATTGTGAAGTAGAGTGAGTATGAATGTAAAGTCTGGCTACTAAATGCCAGGCACTCAAGCAGCAAACAGTTTTTGGCCACCTAACAACATTTTGTTGCTCATCACTGCTTGAAACAGGAATTAATTGGAATTTTCAAAGACATTGTTTTAATTTTGGGAAAAAATAATATTCGTATAATCTATAACAATCATACTGGCAAGAGTGATATTTGAAGAGCAGTTCAGAGAATATTCCTGTCAGTTTTTCTTTGAATAGTACATTGTACAGTTGGCTACGGGTGCAACTATCTCAATTCCGACGTTGTGTTTTGAAGCTGAGTGAATGAGTAATGTCACACAGAGAGATCCTCAGGGTAATTATGATAAAGTGCAGTTTAAATGAATATTAAGTTTCAACTTGAATCACAGAAAAGGACAATCTACAACTAGAAGCAAAAATATCAAATTACATGAGTTTGAGAGGAGAACTGACCAAGGTAAAGACGGTAAACGCACTGAAATGCATGTTTGCAATAAACGGTGGGATACATTTGTAGGAATTCGGCAAAAGGAAATTCCATTGAAACACATAAAACCTCAACAAGGCAATCTCGCCCTTCCCTCAGTCAAGCCCATTTGTATTATGTAACATTAGAAGATCCCCAAAAGTACGAACAAATCTAAACACGGAGACTGTCTCAAAACTTAGTTTTCAAGCGATTTCATACGATCTCCTAGTAGGACGAGAGCAGTGAGAGGGGTAAATATTATCAGTGTTGAATAACACAATAGGACCTGTGAGAGTTGAAGGTGCTGGAGGTGCTGAGAGCGTTATAGAGAGTGGCCAGGGCCTGAACACTGTTATAAAGACAGTGCGAGTTTCTGCAGCTGGAGGTATTTACAGAGGTAGGGAGGAAGTATATTCATTCATGGGATGTGGAATCACTAATTGGAACAGCATTCTTTGCCCTACTGCTAATCATCCAGAGTGCATCTCACAGTCAGCCACAATGCTGTGGGTCTAGAGTCACATGTTGGCAAGACTGGGTAAGAATATCAGATGCCCCTCCCTAAAGTGCATAAGTGAACCATTTGAGTTCTTCCCACTGATCAACAATACCTTTATGGTGGCCTCACCAACATCGTGTACAACCGCAATATGACATCTCATTTCCTATTCTCTGTGCTCTGACCAATGAAGGTAAGTGTCCTAAATGGTTGCATCTGCAGTGTGTACACGTGTGAACCAATTTTAGAAGAACTGTGTACCTGTATCCCTAGGTCTTTGATTGACAACACACCCCCAGGGCTTATACATTACCTATGCAACTTCCACCCTCTTTTGTTTTACCAAAATGGAACACTTTGCACTTACCTAATTAAACGCCATCTACTAATCTTCAGCCCTCTGTTCCCTTTCAATCTACTATTCTTCAACCCATGACACCGTTGAACCTGTTATATCAAAGATAATCTTTTTGTTGTCCATTGTTTTGCCTATTTCAAAGTCCCCACCAATACTAACTTAATAGGAACCAGTATTTCCATCCAAATCTTTCATCCAAAAATAAATAAGAATGCACCGTCATATGCCTCCAGTCAGAAAAATAAAATGTCTCCAATCACCCTCTGTCTCCTACCTTCAAGCCAAATTTATATCCTATTCACTATCTCCTTCTGCATGCTGAATAACTTTACATTGATACGAACTGATTACGCAGTCTAACATATGGAATGTAGATCACAGAACATAGAACAGTGCTGAATAAGGCCCTTTGGCCATTCATGACATGCCGATCTTTTTTCATAGTCTAAGATCAAAGTAACAGACATACTCTTCATGTTACTGTCACCCATGTGCCAATTATTAAATATCCCTAATCCATCTTCAACTCCCAACACCACTGGCAGTGCATTCCACCTACCTTCCACTCTTTGTAAGAACCAAATTGTGAAACCCCCCTCCCTTAACTTGCATCCTATCAGCTTAAAAGTATGTCCCCTCGTGATAGCCATTTCTGCCATGGGAAAAGTGTCGCTGAATATCCACTATATATCTGTTCCTCTCATTATCTATCAAGTGTCCGCTCGCCATTCTTTGCTCCAATGAGAATAGACTTAGCTCCCTCAACCTTGTTTCATAAGAAATGCCATCAGTCTAGGCAGCATCCTGGTAAACCTCCACTGTACCCACTCTAAAGCTTCCACATCCTTCTTTTAATGAGGGGGGCACCAAGAACTGAACAAAATATTCCAAGTGTGGTCTAACGAGGGCTCCATTGAGTTGCAGCGTAAACCCACGTCTCATAAAATCATTTCCCCTGCTAATTAAAACCAAAACACGATACGCATTTTTAACAACCCGATCAACGTGGGTGGCAACTTTGAGAGATCTATTGATGTAGACACCAAGATCCGTCTCTTCCTCCGCACTGTCAGGAATCCTGTCTTTAACTCTGTATTCTGCATTCAAATTCGACCTTTCAAAATGAATCACTTCACACTTTATCAGATTGAACTCCACCTGCCAATTCTCAAGCCAGCTCTGCATCCTACGAATGTCGTGTTGTAACCTACAACAGCCCTCCACACTATCGTGTCATCGCCGAACTTACTAACCCACTCTTCCATATCCACATCCATGTCATTTATCAAAATCACAGACAGCAAAGGTGCCAGTACCGAACGCTGTGTAACACCACTGGTGACTATGCTCCAGGCTGAATACTTTCCATCTGCTACCAACCTCTGTCTTCTATGGGCCAGCCAATTCTGTATCCAGACAGCCAAATATCATGTATCGCATGCCCCTGTACTTTCTGGACGAGTCACAAACGCGTAGAAACATTGAGTATATATCGCTTGGCCCGGGGACTTACCGATCCTTATCTTTCTCAAATCCTTCAGCACATCATCCTTCTTAACGTCAACCTGTTCACACATATCAACCGGATTAACGCTATCCTCACAAATGACAACGTCCCTTTTAGTACTGAATGCTGAGCCAAAGTATTGATTAACGATTTCCCCTACCACCACTGACGCCAGGCACAAGTATCCTCCATTATCCCTGATCGGCCCTTCACTCACACTAGCCATCCTCTTGTTCCTCACAAAAGCGTAGAATGCCTTACGGTTTTCCTTAACCTGGCCCACAAAAGCTTTCTCATGTGTCTTTAATTCATTCTTCAATTCCTTCCTTGCTACCATCATAGAATCCCGACAGTGTGGAATCAGGCCATTTGGCCCAAAAACTCCACACCAACCTTCCAAAGTGTATTCCACATAGACCCATTCCACCCAACCACACCCACCCCCCCCCCCCCCCCCCATGACTGTACATTTTCCCTGACTAATACCCCCAACCTACACGTCTCTGAACGCTATGGTTAATTTAGCATGGTTGATTTAACTAAACTACACCTCCTTGGACTGTGGTCAGAAACCGGAGTACCCAGAGGACACCCATACAGACACACAGAGAATGTGCAACTCCGCACAATCGCTCGAGGCTGGAATCGATCCTGGAATTGAATCGAAAGTTATCATTTTCAGAAGCTTTTAGACAAGTTTCAATTCTGGCTAAAGAGTAACTCGGGAGTGAATAGGGCCTATGAAAGATCAATGAGGTCCTCCACGTGCCGAACCAGAGGAGATGGGTAAGATGGGGAGAACTATGAGGCATCAGTGCAAGCCATTGAGCCATCATGCAGCCGTATGTAATCCTCTGGAGCGCAATCTGATCATTGCTTTCTCAACCTAAAGTAAGCTTCTTTTCGTCTTGACTAGATGTTCAACTTCCCTTCGAACCTTGTCAAACGCTTTACTGGTATCCATGTAGACCACCTTTACCTATCTGACTTCATCCACTTCTTATCCGCCACATCAAGGTGTCAATCAGATGAGTGAAACGCAAATTATGCTCACAAAGCCATGCTGACTATCTCTCATCAGCCCTTGACTTTCCAAATATACGTCGCTACCTTCTCTCCGAATCACCTTCAAAAACTTACCCATCACTGGCCTGTTGTTTGTTGTCTCTTCACTGCAGCCCTCAGTCTTCCAGCATCTCAACGTGTCTGTCGATAGTATAAATATACCTGCACAGTGCCACGCAATATCTTGCCTAACTTCCCACAACATGCTGGCATCCATCTGATTAGTTCAGATGATCGGTCCACCTTTATCCATTTTAAGATTCCAAGACCTTCTCTTGTGCATTGTAGATTCTTTCCAGGAATCACTATTTATTTTTCAAAGTTTCCGAGTTTCCATGTCATTCTCTACAGAAAATATTGACAGAATTTTTGTTTGCTTGAAAAATATCTCACCCATCTCCTCTGCTTCCACACGTGGGCGATCTCATTGATCATTAATAGGCCCTATTCTCTCCCGAAGTATTCATTAGCCTGAATTGAGAGTTTCTGAAAATGACACAAACCATATCCTCCGACCACCACACACGTCCCCCACTCTTATATATTCTGTCATTTATGTTCACACCAGAAAATAGAATCCAATTGGCTCAAAAACAAATGACCTTGTATAAAAGGCATCTCCCATTGTTTCTATAAGTTCAGTTGTTATTTATCACCATACCCTTTATCGTATGTGCAGCATGTTCGTGTCCTACTGTCAGGCTAATACTGGTTGGTTTCAGACTGACTGTACAAAGAGAATGGGGAATCCTGTCTATCATATTTTTTTGAAAAAAAGGTACATTGCAGTTTCAGCAGGTAAGAGAGAAGGCAAATCAAATGATGGTATTTATTACAAAATAGGAAGTCTAAAATAGGAAGGTCATGGAAAACTATGCAAATGGAGAGTCAGACCACATCTCCAAAATTATGAACAGTACGGTTGGCCAAAGGAAAGATATACTTGCATTGGAGGCACACCAGCGAAGATCGGCTCAGCTGATTTTGGAAATAGAAGTATTTTCCAATTAAAGAGGTGGATTGATTGAGCTTGACCTCATTGGAGTTTTGAAGAATAACAGAGAAATTGAATGAAGCAACCAATATTCGAGCGGTTTTGGCACTTTCGATGCTGCGGAGTTGGAAAATAAACCAGTACAGCATAACAACAGGCCCTTCGGCCCAAGATGACTGTGCTGACCATGATGCTATTCGAAACTAATCCCATCTGCTTGCACTTGATCAATACCCGTATATACTCCGCCTGTTCACATGCCACTCTAAATGCCACTTAAAGTGTTTGCTCATGTGTCTGCTTCTACTACATCCCTTCGCACTGTCCACACTTTCTGTGAAAAATAGTTGCTTCGCATATCTCATTTAAACATTTCCAATTTCCACTTAACCTTATTGCGTTTGCATTTGTTACTAATGCAGTGGAAAAGAAATTACGGCGATCCACACTGTGCTTCCCTCCCCTAATGTTATATACTTGGACTCTTTCACCCCTTAGACTGTGACATTTTGCAAAACAATCCAATTCTTTTCAATCTCGTGCTATAGCTAACAGATTCTTAAAACATCTCATGCAGGCAATATGTTGGCAATGTGTTCTTAAAACCTTCACAAATGCTCTTCAACATGAAATACAAAGCTGTATACTCAGTCCTGCGACAGATGAGGACAAACATGCTGTGTGCTTTCTTTCTCACTTTTCCCACCTGTATTGCAACTTTCAGGCAACTATGGATGTGCCCAAGATCCCTCTGCATATCATTGGCCGTCAGTATCCTAACTTTCTTGCATTATACCGCACAAACTGCGTCATTTCGTATATGTCAAGGTAAACTCCATTTGCCATTTCTCCTTCCATCTTTTCAGCTGATCGATATGCTACTGCAACATTTGATATCCTTCTTCATTATACACGACTCCACCGATTTTCTTGTCGTCTGCAATAAATACCTTTGCCACTTCCTTTGGTTTCTTTTTGCAAGAACCTGTAAACACGAGGTATAAACTCCCAGAGAAGGCTCACTCATTCACGATGGATTTGAGCAGGATCTCTTCAGTCGGAGGATGGTGAATCTGCAGAAGTCCTTACTACAGAGGGCTGTCGAGGCTGGTTCATTAAATATATTTGGATCAGAGATTGTCAGACTTTAATTAATCAGCGATACAAGGTTTACTTGGGAAAGATATGAAAGTAGAGTTGGGTATTATCGGATCAGCCATGATCTCACAGAAAGCTGGAAATAGTCAACGGGCTAAATGTTTTATTAATCAGAATGAAACATGATATAACACCACAGATCTCTGCTCATTAAGTTGCTTTAGAATAAGATTTTTAGACATTTTTCTGTACACACCATTTGATCAAGTTTAGGCTCTTGCTACCTCTTTGGTGCCTCTTCTGATACGCTATTATAGAAATCCATCTCGTATGTAATCCAAGACTGCATCCATTGCACAACCGATACCCACTAATCATGTAGTGGGGATGTAGACTACTGTACACACAGTTACTGTACTGCCTTTGTTGTAAATGCATGCAATTTCCTGATTGTAGCCATTTTTGCATTCCCATCACTGGCTGGTGGTTATAAACGACTTCCTGCAAACAGTTACTCCCCCTTGCAGTTTCTCAGCTCCATCCAAATAGAAACTGAATTTTGATTTTCGTATCCACGTGGCTGTCTCATTAATTCACTGACTGCATTATTCCTTCAGAACAATACCGGACTTTCTTTGGCGTTTTACCTACCATTCTTAAGTCCTGACAAGCCTCCAATATTCACTTCCCAGCCATGGCCACCTGGAGCCCCACCTGCATAATGACAGTTCGCTCATATAAATTCACCTCTGTTAATGCTGTCATTCCATCTGCCTCGTCGCAATATTGTGGAGTTTTAAGGGATGCATCGAGGTTACAGAGCTAGGCCGGCGTTCAGGGACTCGAGGATGTTACAGAGTTATGGATGGGTATAAGCAGTAAGGAATGTTAGTAAGAGAAATGTTTTGAGAAATTGAAAGAAATTACAGAGCTAGAGCAGTTTGGATTAGATTCCAGGTGTAGGGATGGGTGGAGGGAGAGGCTGGCAGAGAGGGGCACACAGAGAGCGGAGTGTTTTTATGACAAGACTGGAAGAACTAACAGAGATATGGAGAGGTGTAATGACTGAAGAGGTTTACATGTATAAGAAAGTTTGTATGTTCCGGAGCTTACGTAGACAGGAAGGTTGTGGAGTGCGGCAGCTTTTCCAGAACACAGACAGTTACATACACAGATAGTTTTACGCAAAACGGAGTAGGTACCCTCGTTAGGGAAGGTCGAAAGGGAGAGTGAGTCTTCATAAATTTGGGTGAAAGAGCTGGAGAAGAATATGGAGTTGAGTACATGGATAGATAGTCTGAATGAGCTGATATTAAAAGTGAGTGTAGTACAAACTGGAGAGTCACAAGGATTGGGGCGAGTAATATAGATCAGGGATTCTGCCGGGACTAGAGTGGATTCCCAAATAGGGAAGCTTGTAAGGGCTCCAAAGACTGGAAAAGTTGTCAGGTCTGAAAGAGGTCACACAGAAAGGGAGGACTTTAGGGCTGCAGGTGTTTATGGAGCAACTGGATGGTTTAGAGCAGTTTATACAGACAGGGAAGGTTTTGTGCACAGTCGCAAGGTGCACAGAGCAATTGTCACAGACGTTAGTGTATGAAGGTATTGGAAGCTTAATGGGTCCTGAACAGTTAGGAGAGATACGGATGGTTATGGTATAGGAGAAGTTTATGGACTACAGAGAGACTTGTAGCGACTTGGAGATGAGAGAAAGTGTGCTTCAGAATCTGATATACATTGTCGGGACTGGATTAGAGCTGACAAATGAGAAGTGATATTGGGGCTGGAGTCTTTTGCAGTAAACGAGTGTGCTGAAGTGATCAGAAAAGTTTGAAGATGAAGGATAGATTGGAGACCAGTGGGATTAAGAGATATAGAGGGCTGCAGAGGCATCAAGGGAACATATAGTGAGGGAGATTTCTCAGAGCAGGGGAAAGTAAGAGAAGTAGAGAAAATGCAGTGTCTGAAGAGGTTTCAGCAATCAGGAGGTTTCAAGGTACAGGATGATATTACAAAGAAAGGACTAATTTCAACGATTGAACGAGCATGCAAAGATAAAGAGGTCTTTCGACAATGGAGGAAGTTAAATTTCAGAGATAGGAAGGGCTTATTTACTCAAGTAATTTACAAAGGTGTGGTGGGTTGGAGGTATTCAAGCTGGGTTGATGTAAATAACGTCTTCTAAGATTTGAAGGAGGGTGCTACAGGGAGCAATTTCAGAGCTTGAGTAAGTTACACAGATAGGGAGTGGTGCGAAGACTGAAGGATATTAAGGAGATAGTGAGGATGTGGGGACGATAGGTGAATACACAGATGAGAGCGGTTGTGGAACTGGAAAAGGTTACACAGATAGGGGATGTTGTGAGGACTGGAGACGTTTCACAGATTGCGATGGCTGTGGGGACTGAAGGAGGATATGCAGATTGGAAAAGTTGTGAGGACTAAAGGAGTCTATGGAGTTAGGGAAGATCGTGGAGACTGAAGGAATTTATGGAGGTATGGAGTGTCGTTGGCACTGAAGCAGGTTAGACAGATAGGGAGGACTTTGCGTATTGAAGGAGGTTATTGAGATAGGGAGGATCGTGGGTACTGAGGTATTTATTGACAGAGGGAGGGTCGTGGCGACTGATTGATGTTACACAGCTAGGGAGAATCATTTCGACTGAAGGAGGCTATGGAGATAGGGAGGGACCTGGGGGATGAAGGAAGTAATAGATTTCGGGACCTTTTGGAGATTGAATGAAGTTACACAAATATGGAGTAACATTGGGACTGAAGGAGTTATGGAGATAGGGAGGGTTATAGGTACTGAAGGAGATTACACAGATAGGGAGGGATGTGTGGAGTGAAAGAGGGTACAGACGTACAGAGCGTCGTGAGGACTGAAGGAGTTTATTGAGATCGGGAGAGTTTGGAGGACTGAGGAGGTTAGTTAGATAGGGAGGGTCGTGGGACTGAAGGGAGTGATAGGGATAGCGACTTTATAGAGAAGCACAAGAAAGCGGGCCAGGTGCAGGCATTTTGACCACACGAGCCAAGCACACTTTCAATATGATCACATCTGATCATCTCACTCAATACACTGATCTGGGTTTCACCCCATACACTGTTCTTGGAGTAACTGGTGCCATTCAATGATACAGAGGAATGTAGCAACTCCGCAGGTTATGTGGCGGGAGAGCGTCTCACAGAGATGGATAAGGTTGTGGAAGCTGGAACAGGTGATAGACATAGGCCGAATTTTAGGAATGTGAGAATATTACGTGGAAGAGGAGGTATGAGAGGATGGGATTTAGTAACAATCACAGGGAGGATTATGGGAGCTCATGTGAGTAATGGAAATAAACAGTACCTGGAGGAAGTTAAAGGCAGAAAGGTTTGGAGTAAATGTAGTAGATTGCATAAATAGGGAGGATATCAGGGACCAATAGAATTTCCAGCTATTGAGTGTGTTTTAGAGACAAGAGGAGTTTATTGTCGTCAGTAGCATTGTAGAAACAAAATTATGAGAAGCAGGGTAACTGCGCATGATATCCAGAGACAATGAGGATGATAACAGCTGGAGGAGGTTAATACGGTGGGGAGAATTTTTTTGTCAGGATGAGGAAGGTTACACGGATCATGACGATAGTAGGAACTTGAGACAGTTACGAAGACAGGGAGGAATTTTCAGGTCCCGTGTGGAAGGGATAGCTAAAGGGACAGAAGATTTTTTGTTCATAAATAAGGGGGATTCTGGGACTGGAGAAGATTACCCACATGTGAACGACTGTAGGGATTAAAGTTAAATAAACAGACATGGAGAGCTTTACTGGTAGGAGAAGATTACAGGGATATGCAGGCCTGTGGGGGCATACAGAAGGAGGGAAGATGGTCCACTGGAAAATGCTACAAAGATTTAGGCATTGTTAGTGACTAGAGAAACTGGCTGAGATAGGAAGTGTTCTATGGACCAGAGGAACTTCCAAATAAGATGGTGATAATGAAGTGTGGAATTTTTCGCCTGTTCCTTGCCCAGCATTATATCGACATCATGTCCTCAGGTTCTGAATTAAATACCACTAACTAGCCTCTGTGCTGTTTACTGTGAGTGATCCTTCCGGCTGCAGAATTTATTAAAGGATCAAGATCTTGTACTTCATCTTTATCTGGCTAATGAACCGTCTTCAATGAGGTCATGAACGACACACGATCGCCCTGAATATCTGCGCGAGACAGAGAAATAGTCAGGCTCAGACATTAAACTGATGCAGTGACGTTTACATACATAGGATGAAACTGCATCCTAGAGAGATCCAGAAAATTCCATCCTGACCTGCGCTGCTGTGTCTCTCGGGAGTGGAGAATTCTGTTGGCTCAAGATGTCAAAACTCTTCAGAGCGAGAGTTGCAGATAGAGGCAGTAATTAGACTCACACAGTGAAGGAATTCAAATTGAGAGATACAGAGTGATATCACCAGAGTGCAGGAATATTTCAGGATCAAAGAACGGTGTCATGAGAAGTGGTTTTGATTAAGTGGACACTGCTACCAGTTTTCAGGGAGGAGTGAGATGTTGTGTTCAGATGGAGTCAACTGGTCTCGTTCTGGGGCCATTGTCCAAGTCAATCATATGACCAGCATGATGCAGAGTCTTTTAAACGTATATAGATGAGGAGAAACAGCGCTCAGGTGAAAGACAATCTCCAAAACACAAGAGAAAGCTTGAAATATTGGAATAGCATGGGGCTGTTGCTGAAGACAAGCAGAAAGGGCTGGGTATAACTGAAATCCCACTGCAGCAAATAGATTTGCGACAGGAAATTACTGTTACAAAAAAGTAAACGACAGTTTCTTTATCTAAATACACAAAGCATCTGCAATAATATATGTGCGCCTGTGACACAGAGTTAAATAATTTCTGTCTAATTGGCATCAGGGAGATGTGGTCGCACAGTGAGCAAAGGTGAAGCATCAATATTCACGACTGCACAACACTCTAGAAAATCAGGCAAAAAGGAAAGCAGGAAGGGGAACGCTTATAGATCGGGATAACAATGGGATTACCAAACAAATATTTTGCTTCAGAATATGAATGATTATGGTTGTAAATTCTGAGTTATAATGATCAGAAAACGGAACTGGAAGGGTGGTGTTAAGGCACGCGAACAGGATTATATTGTTGCACATCTTTATGGACAGGGAATTATTGGATTTTGTAACAAAAGGCAACGAGATAATTGTGAGTGGATTCAAACTTCCTATCTCATCCTCTCGGAGAAGGATGACTCTCTCCCACTCTCAGGGGGACTCTGTAGTTGGCTGTAGAGACACATGTGACTTCCACAGATTCTGTTACGCTTGGGGCAAAAGGTGGCTGTGAGAAGAGTGTGGGTGAGGTGTTGGTGTGGTAGCACGCTCTTTGTGCTCTTTTATCCTGAATGCCCTTTTTTCCGCTGGCAAGTCTCAAGATACACGACACCTTCTATATGCTCCTCCCCTATTTTAGACGGTCTTCGCCCAGTAATTCCAAGGTTTCGGGGGGAATGCTGAACATTAGCAGTGAGGTCACGTGGGCATCTCTGAAGCACTTCCTCTGTCCATCTGGAGCTCGCCTGACACCAAGCTCGTCTGCTTGGGGAGTCTTGTGTCAATCATGGTGATGCGGTGCCTAGCCGATCGTAGCTGATCAAGGAGATTTGGGGGGATGTCAGTGTCCCGATGCTGGATGTTGGCCTGGTTGAGGATGCTGGTGTTGCTGTGTCTGCCATCTCTGTAAATTCACTGGTAGTGCTGGTACGACTGCTCCAGCAAAGTGAGCTGCCTGCTGTGGTGTGTCCAAAGTCTCAGAGCCATGCAGGAGGGTGTAAACTACCACAGCCCTATATAGCACAGCCTTGGTGCTGGATCAGATGTTATTGTCCTGGAGTACTCTTTTCCTGAGATGGCTGAATGCTGTGAGAGCGCACTGCATGCAGAGCTGTTTCTATTCGTCAATATATGCTTTGGTCGACAGAACACTCCCGAGCTATTGGAAGGTCCAAGCCTACTCATAGACCTTTATGTTCAAGAGTTTGATCCATGCTCGCATATGTTTGCGTATATGTGCCGACAAAGCGAGGGAATACACCCTCCGACAGTGCACATGCAAACACCATCCATCTTCTGCCGCTCACTGGCACTGTTTGGGATGCGATTGGTTTAGGTTTGTAGGTGGTTGAGTTTTAATTATTTCCTGCTCGTTCTGCACGTTCGCTCCATTCCAGCAGAGAGCTTGTCGACGATAAGATGAAGCATTGCAGTGAGGTAATTCGAGTACAGTATTAGGGTAATGACACAGCCCTGGTCTGAATGGGAAGTTTGTCAGTGTGGGAACCAATTACATTACCATGACTTCTATGTCATCGTGGAGCAGGTGGAGGATGGGGACAAATTTGATGGTGTAGCCAAACGAGAGAAAGACATTCCATAACGCTTCCTGGTTGATGGTGTCAAAGACCTTTGTAAAATCAAAGCTGTTCATGTACAGAGGGAGATTCTGTTCTTTGCATTTCTTCTGCAGGTTTCACAGATCCCCAACAGGCGTTTGGCTGCGATAGTTTTGCTGCTCATTCCTAGCCTCCTCTCTAAGCCTACCTTCTACATTTACTGCTATACATTGAAGCCGACTTTCCTGGTTAATCGCCAACTTCAGACGTTCCATCTCTCTCTCTTTGTTCCTTGCCTCCCTCTTTCTCTTTTTCCCTTCCCTAACGTTTTTCGCTTTCATCCTGAGCGTCTTATTTCCCTTCTCTTCCTGTTCTGCCAAAGCGATTTGGTCCATCTCTCTTTGTTCTATTGGAGCAGTTGTTTCATATTCTCTGTCATTTGCCTTTATCCATATTTCCAATTGTTTCAGTTCCTTTTCACGTCCAAGCTGCCTCATCTGCAAATGAATTCTAGCCATTTCCAAAGTTTCTGATGGGGTTTCCAGCAAACTTATTAGTCGATGTTTTCCTGAATTTGCCTCTGCATCTTGGGTAGATGAAGGCAAGTGCAACTCCAGCTTGTCTGCCAATTCCGTCAGCTTGCCTTGCTCATCTTGTGCAAAACACCGACAGTCACATTGTCCACTCCCAGAAAACTCACAACGACTGAAAGAGCCAGTAGAGCACAAAACATTGTTTAAATCAACCGAATTCAACACCCGAAACAACAGACAGTTTGTGACCAACAAGCTCAAAGTTTAATTATAGAATCAGTCTGAGCAAGAATCTCCAATTTGCCAGACCCTCGAAATATATGTTAAGAAGGTTGTGATCAAATTAACGTTTCCTTATTTTAAAGGCAGACGTGAGTTGGTGTTCCACCTGTATGCAACTGGTCATACCACTCGGCTTCAGACAAAGCAGAATTGAGGTAAGCACTACAATTGATGCACGAACAAAAAGAAACAGGAATTTAGAACAACTGCCCTGTTCGAAATTTAAAATGACACGATACAATGACAAGTATTAATTAACTGTTCCAATACTGTAGCATCCCATAAACACACTTCCTCTAAAAAAACAAATTCAAACACATTTTCTTGCTGGCAGGAGGGAACAATATTCTGAGAAAGTCATCAGAAGAAAGTCAGCGGAATTCTTTAATGAAGCTTGCAACTCCCGTGGACTCACACATCTTGTGGCTGCTACAGCTAAACCGAACGACAAAAAGCCTGAACCAGGAGACCTGGCGACACCCATTGAATGGTTAAATTATACCCTTCTGCACCTTTGCTTTTAAGAGGTCTCAAATAAACCCAAGGATAAATCTACCTTTATAAAGTGACAGAATCATCACGCAATCTATGGAAGATATCGCGGAGGCCAAAGCAGAAATCGTCACATCATCTCCAGCGCCGGGTAAGTGGCCAGAAGACTGGAGATTGATTAATATTGTGCATTTATTTAAGAGAGTTTCTGAGGAGAAGCCGGTGAACTAAAGAGCGATGAGTCCTGCAAGAGTGATGCGACCTTTATTGGAGGGGATGCAGAGAGATAGAACGTACACGCATTTGGAGGGGCAAGAACATATTAGGGATGGTCAGTATGGCTTTGTGCGTCGGAAATCATGACTCACAAAACTTATTGAGTTGTTTGATGACGTAAGCCAGAAGATTAATGAGAACAGAATGATAGACGTCATCGACATGGACATTAGAAAATCTTTAGACAATATGGAATTTAATTAGAAAAATACCAGTTATTGCATTTTGTTAAAATGAATAAAGGTTGGATTTGCACAGATACTGGTAGGACATGGCCATTTTGTCAAACAGAAAGCCCTGGGGGTTCTTGCACGGAGTTATTTGGAAGTTCCTGGTCGTCTGGTTGGTTAATCACGGTCTTATCATGTTTGTCTTCCGTGCTCATTCCACTGAGTACAAGAGTGGGACTTCACTTTGAAGTTGTTCACGACCTGGATCATTCCACATCTGGAGTATTGTACGTATGGTCCTCTGGTAATAGAAGGGTATTAATTATTTGGAAAGGGGTCAAAAATATCTAGCAGCATGTTATTGGGACTGAGATGTTGAATTACGACAGGCTGGATAGCTTGGGGTTTTTTGATTGCTGGTGTGTAGATGAACTAGAGGTTTATAACATCATGAGAGGCACGAATATGTTGATTAGCAAAGGTACTTTCTGTACGATGGGGAAGTTCAAAATTTGGATGACAGGAGAAATACTCAGCACTGACATGAGGGTCAGCGTTTTGATATAGAGGGTTGTTTGATATCGTTTGGCCTGGCACAGGAAATGGTGGAAGCAGGCAGTGTTAAAGCTTTCAAAAGACATTTGGAAAGTTTCTTGAATAGGAAATGTTCAGAGGCACAAAGGCCAAATATACCCAAGTCGGTCTAGATGGGGAGTATTGCCAGCGTAAATGAGTTGGAACGAAGGCTCTGTTTCTGTGTTGTATCATCTGCGAATCTGTGTCGCTATTACAGTCGGGGTTCCAAAACAGAAATAGGAAGGGAGTTCCAGAAGTGAATTAAATTGACTCATTCGTCATCAAGCATTTAATTTCAATCGTTTTACGAGGGAGAGCACACATACCACAATTTATTGATTTTTCACCACATTTTTGTCCAAATATATTTCATGCAGAAATATTTTATAACATTCAGTTGATCTCTTGTTATATTTATAGACAATGTGTCAGCACACATTTGAATGCCCTACTCGTGATAACTTCAATATTCAGCTGCAGGAGACAGCATCGGGGTATTCTTGCTGGACTATGAACCGACAGATCTAATTTTCCGAGGATCCGGATTTTGAATCTCAGCACACCAGATAATGGAATTTAAACTCAGTTAGAAGAATGTCTGCATTTAAGACACGAATTACGACTATGAACTTATTGCCAATTTTATGTTAAAAAACTCATCTGGTTCAAGGATGTTCTGTAGTGAAGGAAATTTCAATCTTACCTGGTCCGATGGACGTGTGACTCCACACACACAGAAAGTTGATTGTCCCTAATTTCCATCTGGGAAATTAAAGACAGGCGATAAGCGCTAGCATAGTGAGTGATAACCTCATTCTACAACGGAATAAAGAAAGAATATTAAAGACTGTAGTCTGTTGGTACAGCATTCTATTATCCCAGCTTTCTTCCATCAACATGAAGTATGAAACTCGAGTGAAATCGTATCGGTTTTAGCAAGCAAATACTTAAAATTAACTCATATTTACAGCTATATGAGAAATGGAATGCATGTTCATTTATACTAAGATCACATGACAAATCTGAAGACAGTATCTTGATAAAATTCATACTTAGTTATGCTGTTTTTGTGGCCTGAAATGGAAATAAGGCAGTTTTTGATTTGTTCTGTAATAGAACACAGAAAGGGCAAAGTAATAGAAAGGAGCTTACCTGACACTCAAGGTAAGTTACAATTCTTTTTGGCTGATTTTTGGCTATTCTAATTGTGACCTGAAATCGAGTTTCTCTTTTAACTGTTGTTAACTTCCATGCACCTTGCTGAACAAGAATCCCTTGTCATTATTCTAGCGTTGATGCAATTACTGGTATCTCGAGGATGAAAATATTGAAATGCAAAGCTAATGTTTAAATGGAACCCGCAGATTCACTCTTTTTAAGGAACGTCGCTACCACCCACTTGACTGGTGCAAATATTACTTGAAATCTAAGTCTAAGCCTACGTGTTGTCCAGGACATGCTGCATCTGACGCTGTGCTCCTTCATCATCTGAGTTTTCCAAAGGTGCTGAGCAACGTGTAATTATCCACAGACCTGCTAATTAAATTATGGTTTTGGGAAGATCATTGATGAAACGTCTTAAGAAAGACCCCTGCGAAAGTCTGCAATGATTTTATGGAACTATACTGTGTGATTACGAACAAAATCAATCGTCCTCGTTTGTGTTGTGCATGAGTCCAACTAGCAGCGTTCATTCATTCGATTTCCACTTTTGATATCAACATTTCAAACCAAATTAAATGAAATGCTGCGTTAATGTGAAGGACAGTCATTCCAATCTCTGCTTTGCTGTTTACGACTTCTGGCGAAATTTGAACAAGGCGAGTAATTTTGCCAAGAGACGAGGTGAGATAATTTATCTTTCATATCTGTTTACACCATCACAAAGGAAAATACATACATATTCTCTGATACAGGCGTTTTTTCAATTACTCCGATCTTATATTTTTCGTTTTCAAACTCAAAATACTGCTTCATCAAAACGACTTTGCCATTTTTATGCAAAATACCGTCGAATCTTGTAACAAGGTTTTATGTCAGTTCTTTGCACGCTGTGTCCTTTCTCATTTCAAGCTACATTACTTTTGCATATATTTCCAACTGGTCTGCAATGATGAGTTCTCGGTATTTCTCTTTGCCTTTCTTTCTTGTCTTTTCTTGACCAGCAATATCCTGGTTTTCTATGCGGCAGTAAGCATGGCTACCCCTGCCGCTTGTTTTATTTTTGGGACACACTGAATCTCCCTTTTCAGTGCATCATGTTGCTCTCGTGCTGTCATCTGTTATTTCTTGCGTTTTGTCTTTTGTGCCATTTCTTCTGTAATTGTATTGTTAATACTTCATTGGCAATTTCGTTTTACTATTTATAATCGCCTGCAAGTTTCTAAGACTCAGAGCAATGACTGACACCAGTAGTATTACCGAAGTTGCATACTTCTCCGAAGATTCTAAGTAAAGGATAAACGATTCACAGGAGCTTTATACCAAAGAAAAAGCATGTCTAGACTGAAAAGAAAAGATGAGGAACACCAGATTGTCCTCGTTTTCCAACATATTCTCTGCTCACCCTCATTGTAACGAGGTGGAGATATCAATCCAAACACCATTCAAAACAGCTGAGGCCTTCGGATTGGATGCACATTTGACTGTTTGGCTTGTTTACCTTTGATTTCTCTATGCGGCCTTTTCCTTTCCTTCTATTTTGATAGACTTGCTTCTTCCTTCATTGCAGCAGAGTCATGCACAACACTTGTCCGCATGTGTTCACTTCAGAAGACGAGTCATGTTGGTATATAATGTCATGTCCGCAGATGCTGTCACTCACACAAATGAGCACTAAAATGTACTGCTTTCCTTTCAGATATCCAACCTGTGGGCCATTGTATTCTCGTGATTTGACCCCACGTTTCTTTCACAGGTGCAGTAACATTGCGACACGGAGGTGAACCATTCTGTTACCAAGAAAACCTCACCCCGCCTTGGAACCTGTTAAAGGAGGAGTGACAGAGAACTCTCAAATTGAAGAATATAACACCTATTCACTTTTTAACTTTAAACATGAACATTAAACAGCTATTCTGGGACGGCATGGTGTCTCAGTGGTCAATACAGTTGCCTCATAACGCCAGATAACTGGGATCGATTCCGTCCTCGGACGATTGTCTATGTGGAGTTTGCACATTTTCCCACTATATGTTTGGGCTTCCTCAGGGTACTCCGGTTTGCTCCCACAGTCCAATGATGTGCACGTCAGCTGATATGGCGATGCTAAATTGCCCATCGTGTTAGATCCATTCGTTAGAGGGAAATTGGTCTGGGCGGGTTACTCTTTGGATGGTCGGTTTGGTCTTATTGGGCTAAATGGCCTGTTTCCACAGCAGAAAGAAAGCAATCTGATCTCGACACAATCATACGACCCCTTCTCTTAACTATTTATTATCTACTTCAAAATCTCGAACAATATGCTGTTCCTATAAGACACTGATTAAAATTACATCAATTTAATTTCAATCCCACACAGTCACTCTCGTCTTCTGTGTCCTTCTACTGCCAGCTGATGCTCCCCCTGGACTGTCGTCTTTCCTTTCAGTACGTGTATCTTTTTCACACCAGAGAAAGGCAATGAGGTCAAGAAGAATACTGAGATACAGGCTACTAGACTAGATGGGATTGAGGTGCATAAGGAGAAAATGTCAACGATTCTGAAAAGATTAAAATTAGATAATTTCCCTCGGCCGAATGGGATTGATCCTTGTATTCTCTGGGAAACCAGGGAGGAGATTGCCAAGCCTTTGGCGTTGATCTTTACGTCGTTAATGTCTACAGGAGTAGTGACAGAAGACTGGAGGATAGCAAATGTTTTCCGATGTTCATGAAGGGAGTACAGACAAACCTGGAAATTATAGACATGTTATCCTGACTTAGGTTGTGGGTGCAGTATTGGAAAGGGTTATAAGATATAGGATTTATAGTAATCGATAGACGAATAAGTTGATTAGTGATAGTCAACACGGTTTTATGAAGGGTGGGTCATGCCTCTCACACTTTATTGAATTAGGTGACTAAACAGGTGGATGAAGGTAATACCGTTGATGTTGTGTATATGGTATCACTAAGGCTTCTCATCAGGTTTTTCAGGGTAGGCTATTGCACATAATACGGAGACATTGGATTGATGGTGGTACAGCAATTTGGATCAGAAATTGGACAGCTGAAAGAAGACAGAGAGTTGTGATTGATGGGAAATGTTCATCCTGGAGTTCAGTTACTATTGGGGTACCACAGGGATCTTCTTTGGCGTCCGATTGTTTGCCAATTTTATAAGTGTCCTGGATGAGTGCATAGATGGATGGGTGAGTAAGTTTGCAGAGGACACACAGGTCAGGAGAGTTGTGGATAGTGACGAAGGATATTGTAGGTTACAGAGAGACACTGGTAAGTTGCAGAGCTGGCTAAGATGTTGCAAATCGACTTCAATGCCGAAAATGTGAGGTGATTCACTTTGGAAGGATTAACAGGAATGCGGAGTACTGGGTTAATGGTAAAATTCGTGGAAGTGCAGATGAGCAGAGATCTCAGTCTCCAGTTATATAGATCCTTGCAAATTGCCACCAAGGTTGTTAAGAAGGCATATGATGTGTTAGATTTTATTGGGTTTTGGAACAATGAGATCATGCCTCAGCTCTGCAAACCTCTGGTGTGGTCACACTTGGAGTATTGTACACAGTTCTGATCACCGAATTATAGGAAGGAAGTGAAGATTTGGAAGGTATGAAGAAGCGATTTTCTATAATGTTGCCTAGTTTGGAAGAAGGGCTTTACAAGAAAAGGCTGAGGGAATTGATACTGTTTTTGTTTGAGAAATGAAGTTGAGAGGCAACTTGAGACATGTATGGTAATCAGAGGGTTAGGTAGGTTGGAAAATAACAGCCTTTTACCTTGGATATAGATGGTTAGCACAATGGGACAACGCTTTAAATTGAGGGGTGATAGATATAGGATAACTTTCAGAGGTAGTTTCTTAACACAGGGAGTTGTCGGGTCTTTGAATGTACTGTCGCCGGACTGATAGCAGAAGCAGTAATGCAATGGTTAGAGAAAAAAAAACAGATTTAACGCAACTACAACCCAAACTATGGGTCAGATACGTGGACTACACCTTTGTAATCATTAACAACACAGAAATAGAGAACACACACCGGATCCTCAACGCCACAATCACAGGAATCCTATTCATGAGAGAGGAAGAAAAGGACAACCAGCTCCCATTCATGGACGTGATGGTACAGAGAACACCGAACGGAGAATTCACCACGAAGGTATACTGAAAAGCTACACACAGAGACCAAGTCCTGAACAATGAAAGCAACCGCCCCAACACACACAAACGAAGTTGCATCAGGACATTATTCAAAAGGGCCACAACACACTGCAGCACACCTGAACTAAAAAAAGAGGAAGAAGAACACCTATACAAGATATTCACCAAAAAACGGATACTGGCGCAATTTCATCAACAGATGCCTCAGGGAAAGACAACGAAATGAAGACATGCCACAACCCAAAGGACTGGCCACACTCCCATACATCAGGAGCATTTCTCAACTGACAGCCAGACTGCTACGACCACTAGGAATCATAACAGCACACAAACCAACAGCCACTCTCAGACAACAACTCTCCAGGACAAAGGACCCGATACCCAGCATGAGCAAAACGAATGTAGTGTACAAAATCCCATGCAAGGACTGCACAAAACACTACATTGGACAAACAGGAAGACAGCTAACAACCCGAATCCATGAACACCAACTGGCCACGAAACGACACGACCAGCTATCCCTAGTAGACATACACTCAGATGACAAACACCATGAATTCGATTGGGACAACACCACTATTATAGGACAGGCCAAACAGAGAACAGCCAGGGAATTCCTAGAAGCATGGCACTCATCCACGAATTCGATTAACAGACACATCGACCGAGACCCTATATACCAGCCACTGCAGCGAACAGCGACTGACAACCGGAAACGGCAGATTCAAACCAGTATAAATGTCGGAGGAATCAGCACAGAAGCGCTTCACAGGAGGCTCCCAATCACTGAAGATGTCACCTAGAAAGGGGACGAAACTTTTGTTACTATGATTGTTTAAAGTGCTGTTGGCTGAGTGTGATAAAATACCAACTAGTTCTTTTTTGTAAGCTGACAAATAATGGTTTAAGAGAATTGTATCGGATGCAGCACGTCATAAATGTCAGCCACGCCCTTCACAGAAAGATAACCAAATACATGTGAGAATAACAATAGAGACTGAAAAGGATGGGACTAGAATGCAGATAAAAACGCTCCATTTTTGGTAAAGCAAATCCCAAATAGAAACCATTTGCTTTAAAATTTCCATTTAAAACTGGAAAGGGAAAACTTGACTAAACATATTTACAAAGCTACAATTTCACACGACAGTAGACAAATATATGAACAAATAGAATATAGAACATGACAGGGGAGGACTGTCTCTTCAGCTCTCGATGTTCCGCAAAACTGTAGATCTAATCCAAAGAATATTTATCCTACAACATCTCATTTTCAACCATATGTTTCTCCAATGACCATTTAAATGCCTTTAAAGTTGGCGAGAGTACTCCTGTTGCAGGTAGTGTATTTCACGCCCCTACTACACTCCAGCAAAGAAAATACACCTGGCATCTGTCTTATATCTACACCACCTCAATGTAAAGCTATGCGCCCTCATGCTAACCATCAAAATCCGAGGAAAAGGGCTGTCAATGTCCACCCGATCTAAACCTCTGATTATCTTGCCTGTCTCAATTCAGTCTGCCCTCAACTAGTTTGTCTCTAATAAAAACAGACAGAAGTTCCTCAGCTTTTCCTCATAAGACCTTTCCATTATACCAGGCAATATCTGCGTAAATAATCCCTGAAACCTTTATGAAGCTTTCACATCGTTCCGATAATATAATGACCAGAATTGTACGCAATACTCCGAATGTTTTCCCAGCAGAATTTTGTAAGATTGTCTTGTGGTTCCGAAACTCATCCCTTCTGCCAACAAAAGCTCACAAACTATGCCTTTTTAACAGCCTTATCAAACTGTCTGGAACCTTCCAGGTATCCACGACCATGGACACCGAGATCTCTCTGCTCATTTCCACTGCCAAGAATCTTAGCATTTGCTCAGTACTCTTTATTCCTGTTGCTTCTTCAACGTGAACCACTCGCACTTTTCCACATTCAACTCCATTTGCTACCACTGAGACCAGCTCTGCAGCTTACATCTGTCCGTCTGTCACCTGCAATTTATTTGTGCACTTTCCACAATTCCACTGAACTTTGTGTCATTCAGAAGTTTACTCAACCATAAATCAACGTCCTCATCCAGGTCATTTATAACAATGACAACAGCAATGGCCCCAAAACAGTTTCTTATGGTACACGACGAGAATCTAAACTCCACGATGAACATTTACCATCAATCACCACCCTGTGTGTTCTTTCAGCTGGCCAATTTCTGATCCAAACCGCTAAATCACTCTCGATCCCATTCCCCCGTATTTTGGGCCATAGCCTACTGTGGGCAAACTTATCAAACGGCTTATTAGCATATGTTTACACCACATCAACGGTTCACCCTAATCCAACTGTTTGGTAACCTTCTCAAAGAACGCAATAAGGTTTGTGAGGAACGACATAACCTTCACAAAAACTTGTTGCCTGTCCCGAATGAACTTATTCCGTTCCAGATGATAATAAATACTATCTTTAGATTTTAGATTAGACTTACAGTGTGGAAACAGGCCCTTTGGCCCAACAAGTCCACACCGACCCGCAGAAGCGAAACCCACCCATACCCCTACACCTACCACTACGGGCTATTTAACATGGCCAATTCACCTGACGCGCACATCTTTGTGACTGTGGGAGGAAACCGGAGCACCCGGAGTAAACCCACGCAGACACGGGGAGAACGTGCAAACTCCACACAGTCAATCGCCTGAGTCGGGAATTGAACCCGGGTCTCAGGCGCTGTGAGGCAGCAGTGCTAACCACTGCGCCACCATGCCGCCCTTGAATATGTTAATATTTTCAACAGTTTACCCACAAACGACGCAAGGCTCACTATCCAGTAATTACCTGGCTTGTCTCTACTCGCCTTCTAGACACAATTCGAACCACCTTCCTGCTTTCCACTGCGCGCCTGCGACATTGAAACCATGTTTCTGACCTCACTAGTCTCAACCTCCTGGACACTGCAGCTAGAATGTGGCTTCCCATCGCCTTTCTGACTTACTTTAAAACGTCCCAAAGTCATTAGTAAATGTCATTGACCCACCAAGAACATTGGCACTCCGCTGGTTCAGGTTTAGACCATCCCGTTTGTAGACCATACGTCCCACCTACCCCGAATGATTACGAATTATCCAGGCATCTGAACAATTCCGTCCTGCACCATCCCTGTAGCCACGCGTTCAATTTCCCTCTCTCCCCAATCCTCACCTTGCTAACATGTGACATGGGCAACAAAACACCGAAAGCAATGCTGCTTGTTCTAGCTTCAAGCATCCACCCTCGCTCCCTGAATATCTGTCTTCAAGCCCTATCCACATTGCGACCTATGTCGTAACTGCCTATGCAGATCATGACTTGGGACTGCTCCCCCTTCCCGTCAAGAATGCCGAAAACGTTATCTAAGTCATCTTGAACCCTGGCATCACTCGTGAGTACCAAATATTCCCTCAGAACCTCCTACCTGTCCCCTAACTATGGAACTCCATTGACTAATGCTCTGCTCCTCTCCCCCCTTCTCTTCTGAGCAACAGTAATAGACTATTTGCCAGTGACCTGTACCCCATGGCTTACTCCTGGTAAGTCATCTCACGAAACAGTATCGAAAACGGTATACATGTTATTGAGTGGAACGGCAACCCGGAATAGCTGCACTGTCTGACTCTTCCTTTCAGTCCCCTGAATGTAATCCATATGCACTTTGGTTATTCGTGACATGTGACTAAATCCCTGCAACTCCTCCCAATAGCCCCCTTTGTTTCCCGAAAGGTCCGAAGTTCATCCAGCTCCAACTCCCTTTCCCTAACGCGGTTTTCAAGGAGCTGGAGGAGAGTGCATTTCCCGCAGATAAAGTCAACAACGACATAGTGCTGAAACTTACCTTCCCTGTCCTGCAGGAGGAACATGCAGCTGCCCGAACCACCGTATCATCCATTCTAACTTCCCAAAGAGTCGATTGAAAATGAAGAATAAAAAAATCTGGACAACAATATTGGTTTCAAACGCTGGGAAATTAAAGTTGATTTTTGCAGGCATTCAGCATTGCACGCAGTGACAGCTTTTAATAAATACATTTATAGAAACTTTGTGAGGGTTGGTACCCGATAGTTCGGAGACTTTTTTAATTTAGTGTAGATGAAGAGAAAAATATGATCTCACAATAATCAAGGTTTTCTGAGGTAATTGCCAGGACAATCGACGAATTCACATTATTGCAACTGAATTTCCTTTAACATAGTACCTAAAGGCAGTAGACAGAAACTTTAATTCCATGAGTAGGGAAATTAGAATAATGAGAATGTACAAACAAAATTACCTCACACAAGCAGCCAGAGACAAAAACGGAGCGGGGTGAGGATGGAGGGGAAAGAAACAATTAAACAACAGGGTCATTAAGATTTCGGCAAAATAAAAACATATCACAGATTTACGTCAAACGGAAAAATGCAAAAAGAACAAGTGAAGAATGAGAGACAAAACTTGCGACACTGGCATGGGAAAAAAATATCTTGTCCTTGAAATTTCCAAACAATCTAAATAGGCTTCGGCAAGCTGGACAAGTGGTCGAAAATTATTCCTTCCAATGAAATCTGAATACTTGCTCTCTTATTTAGCAAACAACAATAAAATTAACAAGCTAATTAAAATAATGATAATTAGGCCATTGCGAAAGTCTAACCTCTGTTTTCAATCAGCTCACAGTATACAATTGGAAGAAGTCGTAAATGGCAGATGGGAGATACAGAAACACTCTGCATTGTACCTGTTAGTGTAGAGTGAAAGGAAGGATGCACCAGAAATTGTCTGCTTTGCCACGGAATTGCTATTTGGTGTAAAAGAGATGTAACTTTGCAAGTTACGTTAATGTGCAATCTATATGGTAATTGGTAGGAAATGACATCCAGTCTACATTTTCTGCACTAAGATTAGGGAGAATTATAGATGGCATGACAGATCTTGAAAGTCATTTGCAGTAAGCAAATGTACGATGCAGCTATGAAACACCCGGAAATGGCCAGTAAAATCAGTATTGAAATGTGGTCGCTAAGATGTAGTGCAAGAAGTCAAGGGTAGGGAATCGCAGGACGAGCAAACATCACGATTGATGGGAAGATCTGGGGTCGGCCATTGCGTTCTTTATCATTGATCGTTTGTATATGGCATTAGAATTGCAAGTTAAAAGGATGTGGCTGCAGCTGATATTGATATTACATGCAATCATTTCAACACAGAATGTGTGAACGTGCCATTCTGTTCCTGTCCAGGAGAGTCAGAATGTCCTCGAGATTTCTCACATGCTGCGTTGGTATGGAGCTCAAAATAGAGATCGATTTATGCTGCTGAACAATCGACACAAGAGTCCTCTTTCAAATCCCGCTCCAAAAATATTCGTCTCTCTTTTCAATGTCGCCTAAATTTTATTTCATGTTTATTCAACAATATCCATTTCCAATCAATGCTCTCCAGTGCAACATTTGCATTCTTTAATAATAATCCAGTTTCCTTTTTCGGATCATAATTTTTGATTTATTTTGTAGTTTTCTAAATAAATATTAAGCATTAATATACTACAATTGGTACTTTCCAAACTCTCCCCCAGTGTAACTTTTTCACTTGATTAGCTTGATTTCCTGGGTTCATATTCAGCACATCTACTTCCCTGCAGGACTGTACATTTCCTGTTCTGGAAAGTTCTTCTGCAAATGTTGCAGGATTTTCTACCATTACATGCCTCACATTGATATTTTTTACAGTCAACACTGGCGTAATCGAAATATGCAACTGCTCAACAACGATTGTTCTGCAGATGTACACGTTTGCATTGAATGGGCTAAAATTGTTGATGATTTCCGACAGATTCATGACCTTTCATGGCTCCTGTGAATTTTCTTGTACATCCTGAAGACGGCAGATTTTAATTATTTTTCTGTACTTGCTCATTGTTACACTATATCAGAGAGAGAGCCTTGTTCTGGGTTGTTGGGCTTCACCTCAGACTGGGATCACGATGACTCGAGGAGTGAACGTCCGGACCAATTATCGAACGAGGGGTCTCCAAAGGTAGGAAAGGTGTGAGGCTAATTGCCTTATTTTCCTTTCCTCAAAAATATTAGTTAATGAACTTTTATGTTTTAGCAAATTGCTTTGGTGAGTTTTCTCTTAACTACTTTAACCGACTCCAAAAGAATCGCTTCGATCCCGTCTGTGATCCACGTCAATTTTGGCGACAAGGACTGGACTTGGGAAAATGTTGGCGCAACGAGAAAATCAACCTAATGTTCCGAAGCCCTTTTGTATTTCAGGATGGAACGTGGTAAACTCTGTATTCAGGTCTGTAACTGATACGTTCACACAAAAGAATGGAGAACAGTTATATCGCAAATAAGGAGAACTTGAAATCTTTTCTTTCTCTGTGCAGGTGCACGGCACCATGTGGAAGTGTTAACTCTTTCAGGTCTGGTTTTAATTCACTTTTGTTTGTTGATAGTGGAATGTCCTCTTGTACAATTTGTGTTGTTCTATACTATGGCATTCCAGATCTGGCAGCACTTTGAAATTGGTTTGTATTTTGGAAATTTATGTCCATAAAACATGGGAGCAGAGTCGGCTCTGCTATTCACCCAAGGTGGATATGCTCTTCAGCCAATTTTCCTGCCTTCGGCACATAACCCTTCAGCCCATTACCAATTAAATAACCTGCCTGACTCCTACTTATATTCACTTACTCTCCTAGCATCCAGAGAACTTTGGGTTAGTGAATTCCACAAATTTGCAGATTCGTGAGAAGTAGTTTCTCATCAACTTCGTTTTGAATTTGGTTCCACTTCCCGCAGGACTGTGATGTCTCATCCTAGAATGCCCCACAAGAGCAATGTTCATTCCACCTCAATTTCATCCACACTTTTTTCAACTTGAATACCTCAATTTGATCTCCCTCATTCTTCAAGATTTCAGAGTGTCGACCTACACTTTTCCACGTCTCTTCGTATGACAAAACCCTCATCTTTGGTATCAATCCAGTGAACGTCCTCTAAAATGCCTTCAATGACATTCAATTTTCCTCAAATAATGGTACCAAAACTGTGCACAATACTGTAGATATGGACTCACCAATGCCTTGTATATTTGCAACAAGTTTTCCTTACATTTATTTTCTATTCGTTTAACTGTAAAAACTCATATTCCGTTCGCCTTTTCTTTATTCATTCTTGGACCTGCAGGCTAGTTTTCTATGGCTCGTGAACGAGGACACACAGATCACTCAGTACTGCAGCACCCAGAAGTCTCTCCCCATTTAGATAATAGGTCGCCTTTTCAATTTTATGACCAAAATACACGACCTCAAAACTATCCACTTTAAAATCCATCTGCCACATTTTGACCCACTGTCCTAACCTATCTATATTCAATCTTAAGGTTCTTATTTCTTAATTGTAGGTTAGAGTCCCAACTATTTTTGTGTCATCTGCAAAGTTGGTTAGTTAGCCTTCTGTGCGTGAATCTAAGTCTAAATATAGTTTGTAAATAGCTGGGACGAAAGGAATACACTCTTTGGCACGTCACTAGTTACTTCTGGTGATCCAGCAAAAAAGAATTGTCCCGACTCTCCATCTTCCCTCCATCAGGCAGTCACCTATCCAAGGTAATAAATTATACCTAATCCCATATGATCTGAACATGTGAATTAACATTTTCTATCGCAACCTATTAAATGCCTTCCAGAAGTCAAGATAACTATGGCATCCCCGTAATCTTCTTTGTTTATTACATCTTTGAAGAGCTCTAGCATATTAGTCAAACATAATTTTCAGTCCAAAAAACACATGCTGACTCTGAGGGACAGTGTTTCTACTTTTCAAATGTCCCGGCACTGCTTCTTAACAATTGCTTCCAACACTTAATCTAATAGCTTATTTTGAACTAAGTGGTCTGTCACTTCCCACACTTTGCCTTCTTCCCCTTTTGAATAAGAGCATTGCATTAACGTTTGTCGAATCCACTGGAACCGTTCCTGTGCTCAGTGTGTTTTGGACCTATTGTAACCTATGGATCCATTATCTCCACAGACAAACCTAAAGTTTTCTACAGGTCTGCCAGGAATGAACAAATGACTAGGGTAAGAGTAGGGCCTGTTCAGGACTGTAGTGCAAATCTGTATGTGGAGTCGGAAGAGGTAGGAGAAGATCTAAATGGATTTTTTAGTCAGTGTTCACACAGGGAAAAGGCGATGTTATCGAGGATAATACTGAGATGCAGGCTATTACACAAGATCAGATTGAGGTCCATAAGGAGGAGATGTAAACAATTTTAGAGTGTGTTATAATAGATCGGTCCTCTTGTTCCGATGGGATTGAAACTCGGATTCTCTGGGAAGCTGAGGAGATTGCAGAGGCTGTGGCTTTCAACTTCATGTCGGCATTGTCGACAGAAATAGTGACAGAAGACTGGAGGATAGCAAATGTTGTTTCCTTGAAGAAGGAGAGTAAAGACATTTTCTGGTATTTATAAACCAGCCAGCATTCACTTGTGGGCAAAAGTTTGGAAAGGATTATAAGTGATAGGATTTATAATCATCTAGAATGGAATAATCTATTGAGGGAAAGTTAACACGGTTCTGCAAATGGTAGGTATTGCCTCACAAACCTTACTGAGTTCTTTCAGGAGGTGTCCAAACAGATGAATGAGATTAAAGTAGTGAATGTGATGTATATGTATTTCAGTAAAGCGTGTGATCAGGATCCCGATGGTAGGCTAATTCAGACATCACGGACGTATGAACGGTAATTTAGTGATTTGAATTAGGAATTCGCTAGCTGAAAGAAGATAGAGGGTTATGTTTGATTGAAAACGATCATCCTCGAGTTCAGTTATCCGTGTTGTAACTCAACGGTCTGTTTTTGGGCCTCTTCGTACTGGCTTGTTTTATAAGATGACACGATGAGGAGGAAGAAGGATGGGTTAGTAAATTTGCATATTACACATCCATAGGTGAAATTGCAGACATTGCAGAAGGATGATGCAGTTTACAGAGGGACATAGATAAGCTACAAATCAGGGCAGAGGTTGCAAGTTGAATTTTATACAGAAGAGTGTGAAATGATTCACTTCAGATGGAGTAACCGAAATAGAGAGTACTGGGCTAACGGTACCCTGCTTGGTGATGTGGATGACCAGAGAGATCTCGGTGTTCATGTACAGCGATCCCGCAACGTTTCCTCCAAGATTGATGGGGTTGCTAAGAACGCATAGGGTGTGTTCTCTTTTATGGGTCGAGGGATTGAGTTTTGAAGCATGAGGCCATGTTGCAGCAGTACAAAATTCTGGAGCGGCTGTACTTGGAGGATTGCATAGTTTTGTTCACCGCGTTATAAGAAGGAGGTGGTCGCATTGGAAAGGTTGCAAAGGAGATTTACCAGGATGTTGCTTGCTTTGGAGGGAGGATCAACTGAGGAACGACTGAGGGACTGGAGGCTGTTTTCGTTGGGTGGAGGACATTAGCAGATGACTTAGTAGAGACATACAAAATGGTAAGAGGATTAGATCGTTTGTACAGTGAGAGACATTTTCCTCAGATTGTGATAGTTGGCAGTTCACCAGGGCAAGCTTGAGGACAATGAGAGAAGGGGAACAAAGGTCAGAAGGCAACAGCATAAATCAACAAAGCATACTAGCTCGAATCTGACTGCAGCTTAAAATTTACGATGCTGTTGCTCTGTATGCTGCTTGAGCCCATCGTGAATCAATAACTGTCCTTTACTATGTTCACTCATATTGCATCTGACACACCCAGATATCTCAGGCCTGCATTTAATTAAAGCCTGAAGGCGAATATTATGCGGACCTTTCTGATAAATTTGAAAACTTTTGACGTAATATTGTGGCTCCATAGTTTAGAAATTTAAGATGGATATATCGCCTTATTTCCAAATAAAACCCAGCGCAACTTGGTCAATCGTTGGTGTTTTCCGATATACCTGTATTAGGCAAACACCGACAGGTCCTGTATATCATAAATAGTGCACATTTGCCTCCTGCCTGTCACAATGTTTGGAAATATATGATCTTAATATAAATTGATCCTGTTTTAGCCAACCACTTCTTACATTCTGGGAAACAATTATACTGAGGAAACCTATCGAAATATAGCTCCCTCTGAGAAAATATTTCTTACTGTGCCTAATTGTGTTATGATGCAATGTGCCATGCTGCTACATCGTTAACTATGTGTCGGCACGTTTCCCCAAGTTCAGAACGTCAGTCTCCTGTTATATCACTTATACTTTTTCAGGTTCTTCTTTTCCATTTTTTCACAAAAGCAGTCATTTAGTTTTTTTGCAGAAGTAGTTAATCATAGGTGAGAAAGAAATGTGCACAATTCAATAGAATACAATCTCTACAGTATGGAAAAAGGCCCTTCAGTCCAGCAAGACTACCTTAACAAAGTGTAACCCATTCATATCCATTCCTCTAACCAATTATCGTATATTTACCCCCGAATAATGCAACTAACGTACACATCCCTGAACACTGTGGACAATTTAGCAGGGCCAATTCACTTAAACTTTGGCTTGTGGAAGGAAAGCAGAACACCCGAAAGAAGCCCACACAGACACGGGGAGAATGTGGAAACCCCACACAGGTAGCTGCCCAAGTCCGGAATCACAAAATAATAGAATCATACAATTCCTTCAGTATGGAAACAGACCTCGCAGCCCAACAAGCCCACAGCGACCATTCCAATCTAACCCATTCCCCTACCCTGTTATTCGACATATACCCTTGCCTAATGCACCTAATTTACACATCCCTGAACACTATGGGAAATTTAGCATGGCCAATTCACCTAACCTGCGCATATTTGGACTATGGCAGGAAAGTGGAGCAGCCGGAGGAAACCTATGCATCCACAGGGAGAAAGTGCAACTCCACACAGACAGCCACCCGAAGGTGGAATCGAACCTGGCTCCCTACTGCTGTGAGACAGTAGTCTTGAGGGTATGGAATGCAATGCCTCAAAGTGCGCTGGGTGCACTTTCACTTGATGCATTGCATTTCATGGTTTATTGTACGTTCATTTGGATATAACATGATGTGCAAGGCTCTGTGAAAATAAGAGAGTGATGTGCTGACGATGTTCCTTTGAAGAACAAATGTAATTTCCCTCCCGTGAAAATGCTAGGACTAAAGAGCATCATTTCTGAATAAATGTCACAATTTATCACTGAGCTGAAGATAATTTTTTGTGTCTCAGCACATGTAAGTCTTTGCAACTTTGTGCCACAGAAAGCTCTGGGGACAATTTCTTTGTATATTTACTTCTGAGATGGATTGATTCTGGATCGGAGTTGACTCCTAATCTTCTAACTCATGTAATGTTTGTGGACCTGAGCTCAAATTCCACCACAGCAGATGGTGAAATTTCAACTCTGTAATAATCTGGAATTGGAAATGCTGACCATAAAATCATCATCGCTTGTTGGAAAAAAAAAGCACCTGGTTCACTAATATCCTGCATGGAAGGAAACCTGCCATCATCATTTGGTCAGGCGCCTGGTCATGAGGGTGCGGCGGTGATGGAGGCCCAGGACCTCCATGTCCTCGGCCCTCTGAATTTGACTGGCATGCCATTCAGTTCAGAGGCAGCCAGCGATACACCATAAATGCTCGCCAACCAGCGATGCTCAAATCCCAATAGTCAACATAATTAACGTTATGCAACGATTGGTGAGATCGAACAGGCAAGGAAATCAATGCAGTGTGTGTCCGTTCAGTCATGATCTGACTGAATAGCCGAGCAGTCCTGAGGGGCCGAAAGGTGTATTGACATTTCCGAAAGACTTTAGTGGTCGAATTTAATGATCTGATTCTTTTGAATATCATCCACGTATCTACCCCAACGTTTGACATGTGCACTTCTCTGAACCTCCTGTCCATGACAGTTCCGTTGTTCCTGCATGTCACTTTCTATGAAATCCGGTTTACTACTCGAACTAAGCGATCTGGTAAGAGCTGCAGATGTTTACACTTCCAGCATCTGAAATCTTGCGGGATAGCTGAACACTTCCAGAATTGCCACATGTCACCAGTAGAGTACGTGATGCACTGACAGACATTTTTGAATAGAAGGGTGATGGTCACAAGGGATAAAAGGTTAGTGCATGGCCACAATGTGGAGAACCCTCTGGAACAGACATTCCGTTACAGGTGTCAATTTGCAAAAAACCTAATCAGCAACAACAACCGTGATGTCACAGGGCATATCAAGTGCAGGCAAGCATTGCCAGTAGGTGGTACATACTTGGAGTCATAGACTGCCGTTTCCGTGATGCAAGCGAGATGCGATATGGTGTATTGCCTGTCTGCCACCAGCGTTAATTATACATTTGATCATTTAACGGACATATTGTGGGGAAGGTCGTGGCATAGATTGATATCAACGATATAGGCATAACAAGTGACGAGGTCCTCCAAAGAGACTTCAGCGAGTGCGGCTGTAAAGTGAAAAGCAAGATCTCCAGATTTGTCATCTCAGGACTGCACCCTCCCTGTGCCACATAGTGGTATCACAAGCAATAGAATGACAGCACAGTTTAACACGAGGCGGAACAGCAGGAGCAGCGAGGAGAAGTTCAGATTTTAGTGTCAGTGAGATATTTTCCAAGGCAGGCAGGGCGTGCACAAAAATGTTATGTTTCATCTGAACTAGAGGGGAAGCATCAGCCTAGGCAAGGAGGTTTATTAATGCATTTGGGTGAAGTTAAATTAATAAGACAGCTGTTTGGGAAGGAACGCAACAGTTCAGAACATAGGCAGAAAGCAGGTGTTAACAAGATAAACAGTCAGGGCCAGTCGAACGACCGTGGTGATGGAAGGCGTCATAAAATATCAAAATGTGATTGAACAGTTGAAGTGAATGATTGAAGCGATTCTCGGTTTAATTTGAAATCAATGAATAAGAATGATCAGTGTGGAAAACTTGGTGCCAAATAAAATTTAAAGAAAAAAGGAAACAATTGAACTTATTATGAAAAAATATCTTAGATGTGAATGCAGGCATTACTTGGAACAAAATTCATCAGCTGTCAGCACAAATGGAAACAAATCGGGAAGACCTGGTGGAGGATTCCTGAAACTTGCTATGAATATGCTGTCATTTTGGCGGCATTGTTTTGTCCTTGGGTCATTTATGGGAGTGGTCGCAAAGGCAGACGTGCTGAAATTTCTGGCAAAGTGCCTGGTTTGCGGTGGTGTGGTGAGGGAGAGGGGGAAGGGCGTTGACCAGTTATCCCAGATCGGGATTTTTCTGGCTTGATTCATTTGAGCAAACAAGATGCTGGTTGGAGGCAGTCAGCAGTTCCAACCAGGTGTAAAATGTTTCCATGCTCTGTAGATGATTTGTGGCTGATGTTTCTTTTTCAAGTCTCGACTGCCTCTAAGAGTCTATGATTGATTTTAACTTTTGCAAAGATGTGTGATTATGGGACGTTACGGGAATTGAAACAGTGCCTTAGTTAATTGTGGCACCGAGTTGGTGTTTTATTGCAGATAGTTATTCTAAACTATCTTTTCTTTTGTTCGTGTTTCAACTGTTGTGTTTAATTGAATTTTCTTTTACTCAAAGCCAAGTGGTTTGTCCCGCTGCATCACACCTGGAATATCTACTTCATATCTGTCTTCAAAACAAAAAAAATGGCAATGTCTAGGTTCCCTTCCTTCAATACTTTGAAGGGGTCAGGCCAGGTCCTTAACACTGGGTACAGGATGATCAGGTGTCGAAGTTCAATACCCAAGGATGCTCAATATTCCAAAACAATTGCCAAGACGTAGCATAACGTGGATTTGCTCATTTGGTGAAGGATAATCTCAAGTCTGCATTGTGAAATGAAATTGGCACTACGGACCGAAAGGTTCAATCAGTCTCGGTGGAAATTAAAAATCGAAGTAAGAAATCCCTTTGGAGGAAAATTTAATGCATGGTCAAAGGGTACTTCCGAATTCAGAATAACATAAACCAGAAATAACGGTGGCTTGCTTGTGAGAATGGCAGGAAGGTAATTATACATGATTTAACATACATTTTGATTCGATTAATCCATTTGTCAAGGGTAGCCTCGCAGCAATGTTCAAACAGTTGATGAAGAAGTGTTGCTTCAAAGCAACATGCCATGCAGCCAACTGGAAAATTGACTATTCAAGATTTTGTATCATCTTACGAGCAAGGATTGATAAGTTCACTAGTAGTTAAAGATTCTCGTCTACTGCATAATCACAATATGCGATGGATTCGAATTCAGATTGAAAAAAGTGAAGGCAGAATCGTATACAAGATGTAGAGTGTTAGGTAAAAGTAACTAAACAGACCCAAGGAAGGGCTCAGACCAAATGGACTGGGACAATTCAATACATGTGACAAGCTTTTAGGGAGATGGTAAACACTTCTCGACTAAGGTATATAGAGGAGAAAAAAGTATTTAAAAAATAATGTTTGAATTATACACTGAAATGTACAAAGTTAGAGTAAAAACTATTGTTTTGCATTCTATACAGGTGGATCGTACGATGCAAAATGCACTAAGAGTAAAAATAGGAAAGTCCCCTGGGCCAGATGGGATTTATCCTAGGATTCGCCAGGAAGCCAGGGAGCAGATTGCCGAGCCTTTGGCTTTGGTCTTTATGTCGTCATTGTCTCCAAGAGTAATGCCAGAAGACTGGACGATAGGAAATGCTGTTCCTTTCTCACGAAAGGGATTACAGACAATCCTGGGAATTATAGACCAGTGAGCCTTACTTTGGTTGTGGGCAAAGTTTTGGCAAGGGGTTACAAGAACCAGGATTTATAATCATCCAGAGAGGAACAAGTTGATTAAGGATAATGAACACGGTTTTTTGTGAACAGTAAATAATGCCTCATAAGCCTTATTGAGGTATTTGAGAAGGTGACCAAACAGGTGGATAAGGGTAAAGTGGTTGATCTGGTGTATATGGATTTCAGGAAGGCGTTTGATAAGGTTCCCCAGGTAGCCTATTGCGGAGGCATGGGATTAAAGGTTTTGATCAGAAATTGGCTAGTTGAAAGAAGACAGAGGGTGGTGGTTGATGGGAAATATTCGTCTTGGATTTCACTTAGTATTGGGCTACTGCAAGGATTTAATTTAGTTCCATTGTTGTTTGTCCTTTATATGAATGGCCTGATGAGGGCATAAAAGGCTAGGTTCGTAAATTTGCGAATGTTACGAAAGTCTATAGAGTTGTGGATAGTGATGAAGAAGGCTTTAGTTTACAGAAAGACATGGATAAAATGCAGAACCGGTCTGAGAGGTGACAAATGGAGTTTAATGCGGAAAAGTGTGAGCTGACTAACTTTGGAAGGAGTGATAAAAATGCAGAGTACTGGGCTAATGGTAAGATGCTTGGTGGTTTAGATGAGCAGAGAGATCTCAGTGTCCAGGTGCATCGATGTTTGAGAGTTGCCACACAGGGTGATAGGGGTCTGAAGAGGCAAATATTGTTTTAGCGTTTATTGGTAGACGGACTGAGTTTTGGAACCATGAGATCATCCTGCAGATGTAAAAACCTCTGGTGCGGCCATATTTTGAGTATTGCACACCGGTCTGGTAAACACATTATAGGAAGGATTTGGAAACTTTGGAAAAGGTTCACAGGAGGTTTACGAGGATGTTGACTGATTTGGAGGGAATGCCTTCCAAGGAAAGGTTGAGTGACTTGAGACTGATTTCGTTCAAGAGTAGAAGGTAGAGAGGCGAATTAATTGAGACATATAAGATAATCAGAGGGTTAGGTAGGTTGGGCACTGACAGCTATTTTCCTCGGATGGCAATGGCTAGCACGATGGGACTGAGCTTTAAATTGAGCGGTAATATATACAGGACATATTTATCAGAGTTAGTTTCTTCACTCAGGGAGTGTTAGGGGCGTGGAACGCACTGCCTGCAACTGGAGTAGACTAGCCAATTTTAAGAGCATTTAAATGGTCATTGGATAGGCATATTGACGAGAATGGAATAGTGTAGGCTCTATGGGTTCCACCTGTGAGGCAACATCGAAGGCCAAAGGGCCTGTTCACTCTGTCAAGTTCTGTGTTCTATGTTCTGTGTCCTAAATATTCACAACATTTTTCAAAAACAATGACATTCTTTTGAAAACACGAAGTTAAATATCTTGCATGTTCAACGAGATTTGGTGATCAGTTGCATAACTGTTTAAAATTACACGAACAGGAACATAAATTGTCAAGAAGTGCAATGCAATGCTAGTCATAACACCCGAGGAGCCGGAGTAGAGTTATGCAGAGTGCTGCAGTTACATAAAAGTCTACTCAGACTCCACAAACATGTCTGTGAGCAAATTGGAACAACATATCTTCAGATGGATGCACTGGCCCTGAAGTCACTTTAAAGTATGCTTACTGAAATGATGACAGGACTTCACGGATTCAATTATGAGAACATTTTAGATAAACCTGCGTGCATTCTCTATCGTCCAGAATGTTCAGAGGTGATCCAACCGAGATTGACAGCATATAAATCGGGAATTGCATGATATATAACCCGTTTCCTCTGAACCTGTAAACAGGTGAATAACATTTGATATAGGATCAGGCCATGTGCCAACGCCTTGTGAAATACCATTTGGAAATCGAGATACAATCTCATCAGCCCAGTTGTCCACCGGAATCCTAATACCTTCACAGAATTAAAGTGAATATGTTAAGCATGACCTGACTTTCATGATCAACCAATTTACTGGAATTCGATAGATTCAAAGTAGAATTCATGTTTGAATTTATTTTTTCCAGACGTTTACTACTTTGCCGATGTGATTGATTGGATACTTCACGGCATTAATTATTTCTGTTCTGAACTTACTCTGTGTTCCAGCATAAATAAATGGATTAATGCAGGAACTCAAAAATTGAAGCATATATCCGGATTCCTCCAAATTAAATGATGATCCATCGAAATTAGAACCTGTGAAATATGTAACTTTCCCAATCCGGACGTAGACAATCGTCACAAAATACAACGAATATAACAGAATGAAACTGCCAGAGATGGCAAAAAGTAAAACCATGGATTTCTTCCGCTTCTCCATCTCTGGGTCCCTCTGATTATCTCCATTGTTCCTGGTGTGGAGTTGCCTGCGGGTTCTATTGGATGCTAGAATGTGCCTAACTGTCAGAGCATTGAGCAATAAAATCAGAATGAAAGGGAGACAAGGGTTTAAAATCGCGCCAATTACATCATATGCGATCCATGCAGGTGATGTATAAAACATCAGTTTTAAAACGCAGAACCAGGGCACATTGTTACTTTTGTAAACAGGCCCATAGATAAAATATAAGAAGGTGTCTTTTCCACAGACTAGCACCATAATGATGATGATAATACGCACTGCCATCTTTTCAGTACAGTACTTCATTTTCAATTCTTGGCAACATATGGCCACAAATCGATCAAATGTAAAGGCCACTGTTAACCAAACAGAGCTGTCTATGGCAATAAAGATCAGGACAACACGGAGACTGCATATCGGCGTGATGAAAAGAAAACTGGATGGGAAAAACATTCCAGCTATTCGGTTCAATACTACAGCAATTACCATAACAACGAAATCTGTCACCGCCATGGACACAAGGTAATATATGATACATCCAGAGAGACCACATCTTCTTCGAGGCAGGATGGCAATGACTGCCAAATTAGCTGAAATAGATACAAAATGAAGGAAGTGAAGGACTGAAGGATAATTTAGAAATATCATTTGTTGAATTCCCAACAAATCTAACACAGTTTCATTGTAGTGTACGAAACTTATATGTTTGCAGCATGATCCTAAAATAGAAAGCAGTATGGGTCCGACGTTCTTGTCTTAAATAACGCCTTCCCTGATTAGATTGCTTCCATACAGTGACAAGAAAGCCTCCTGAATTTTCCTCACAGTAGTCAGTACAGTGATGTGTCTGCTTTAATGACCAATAAAATAAATAGGAATTCACGTCACATGCAAAGAAATACGTGAAGATGGAACAACAACGAATGTATTAATAAAACGCTTGGATGGGGCAGAATTTTTACGGCCCATTCCAGAGGGTTTGTTGACGCAGTTTCTAAATAGGAAACAGGTTGTACTGGACAAAAACACATGGGTACCTTACAGAAATGTTGAAAGTGACAGAAAGAAACACATGTGGAATCTATCAAGAGACAGATTGCATAAGTATGAGAATCAGTAACTGACATGTTCAATCAATATTTCGAATAAAATTTATTATTGGAAATGTTAGCATGCTATCTGGTCAAAAGGGACATTAAGCCGAGACAAGTAAAAGTACAGACAGAGTGCAAGATAGCAAGGTCACATTTGGAAACACATTCATTTCATTTTGCATCATTGTCGTCAGCTTCAGGCATGAAAACAGGAATCCAATAAGATCTCACTCATCCAAAGAAAACAAACATATCATGCACAGGTTGTTGTACACTGACTCGATTATTGACACCTTCTATCCCTTGCCGGATATGTGTATTAACGTTTTACACATTGGATACAGGTTATCTCTTGTTGATCTTCAATAAATGCTGAGGTCACAGTAAAAAAATCAGCATGGCTGGAAGAAAGAACGAAGCAGATCTCGTTGCATTTTTGGATATAAATCAGTTTCTCGTTTCAAGTGTCAAGTCCAGTGACCCTTCTTCAGAAAAGATATAGCAGTGAGGACCAGAACATTCGAAAGATTGCTGAGTGACAGAAGCTCAATCAGTTCTGGAACTGCAGTTATTAATGCAAAACATGACAAACACCTCAAAGGTACTAAAATAGATGAACTGCGGCAGTGTGCTCCACGAGACGGACCCATAATCTGAGCATTGTTGCAATGCTTACATATCGGGAAAACATTTGGTATTTATTAAAGTGGCTTGAATATAGCATCCATTATATCCTTGCTAACGTCATCAAAATTCACGATGTTTAAGTGTATCACCATATTGCTGAATTATGTTTACACGATCATGACAGCCTGTGAAATCAAGCATCTTATTATCAATGCCACGATAAGTTTACATACTAACAGCAACAACATGGCAGGAATGGGATGGGAACATTTTATTAACAATATTGTATTTGCATTTTAATGGGAGAATGCTGAATCACAGGAAGTAGCAATGCTCGCATTAAAATACAAGCACATACTGATTTGCATATGGCATACTAGGAATCAGTAAGTAAATCAATATAAAGCTCACAAAGTTGGCTAATACGTCATGGAAAAGAAAATCCTGGTAAAAGCGCGGCATTTCTAGGGTTGACGGGGTTAAATTATGCAAATTGCATGGAGATCGGACGACAAAAATGCATAAAAATATCGAGTTGAAGAGGAGAATTAACGTATTTAAATGTGACATGTCCCATGACATACGAGAAAGAAAATTTGTAACTTGGAGTCATGCTTCTTCCAAATGGAAGCGATACTTCAGCTAATCAATGATTTAAACAACTATGGATGCATCACAATAGACATACATTACCTGGAATCCCGATAGTTGCAAGGACTGCATAATAAATGGAAAACAATAAGTTTTTCGGTGGTGCGTGCATTTTTATCAGAGGTATGTCCTGAATATGTAGCACATTAAACAGAAGATATGCTATTTATGCATGGCACCCGTGCTCAGGGGAGATAATTAATGTTTCTGTTGTTTCAATTCATCGCAATTATCGCACAAGAAAACAGAATAATGCAGCTGCTGCTCCACTGGCATTAACGTTTTGATCACATTTCAAGTGTTCCATGAAATATGAATTGGCTGCAGTATTAACCCAATTATAATACATCATGATAAAAGCTGTTTTTTGATGTGTGGATGGAAGCAGCAGTGACCACAACGCTTTCAGGCAATAAATGACTTATGGTGGGCGCAGTGGGCAGACGATGTGGAATAGAAGTTGTTGTCATTTTGTGGACAATAAATTAGATAGATCTCCAAATACCTCTGAAGAAGAGCATTAATCACCGAATGTGTCCGTTATACACATGTGTGCCACACTCACAACCAATTTTTGCTTATTTTGGAAAGTGGCATTGGAATCCTAAGAACGTTACAACAAAGATGTCATTGACACACTCGAGTACATAATATGCGTAGCTAAATAGTGAGGAGGATTGCCTCTGTCTGGAGAATAATATTGATGGGTGACTAGACAGGCTGATCATTGGTAAACGGAATTCAATCTGGATAAACGTCAGGAGATACACATGGGGAGAGTCAACAACGCAACAAATGCATGATGAAGTGAAGTTTCCCGGAAAGTCACGAAGATCAGAAGTAGTTCACCATGCACATGCATGTCTGGAACGTGAGATGTCCGGACAGTGATTGAGAAGACACGTGGCACATTTCTAATTTAGTTGAGGCATCTAATTGATTGAACCACGGTTTATAATGTTGGTTCGGCCACATTTGGAACATCATTTGCAGTTTTAGAGTCCGCATTGCAGGAAAAACAAATATTGTAGCGTTGGAGAATATGCAGGGGGACATTGACCAGGATGTTGGCTGGGCTGCAGAATTTCAGTAATAAAGAGAGAATAAGCAGATGGCAGCTGTTTACCTCAGGGAAGAAGATGTTTGAGAGGAGAACATAAGCAAGTTTGACTGGCTGTAAAAAAAAGTGCATCGAAAGTGTAGAAAGGATGAAACCTTTCTCCATCACAGAGGGTTCAGTAAACAATGCGCATGAATTCATGGTAAATGGCAGTTGGTTTAGCAGAAATTTGAGGTTAGAAACCTTTGAGGGTGTTGGGAATCCAGATGTCACTGCCTGTCAGCGTGGTAGAGATAAAACACCGAGAACATTTAAGAAACAGCTGGGTCTTCAGTTAGCATGATGAGTCCTTAATAGCTTTTCAACCTTCGTAAAGGTACAGTACACCTCTACAACTTCATAACAAAGGAATGAGATGTTTTATTGAGCAATATTCCCAAAGCCGTGATAACATGTATACTAGGCTGCTATGCAGGCAATGGAAGAGATTAGCGCGAAACAGTGACAGTTATTTACTCCTTCGCTGGCTACAGGTTAAAAGATAGATGACTGGAGAATATTTAGCTTTGCGCTGTTGTGACGTAAGGGTTGAACGGATAGATCAGGTAATTACAGAAGAGCTCGTTCGGAGTCAGTATAGAGAAATTGTGGTGAAAAGAAACAAAGGTACAGAACAAATCAAAACTGTAATTGGAAAGATGAGAATTGATCGTGGATAGTCAGCATAAATTTGTTTGGGGAAAGTCCTGTATGGCTAATTTAAATCAGTCGTCGAAATCATGGAAAATATTGATGAGAATAGAGTTGCTGATGTTGATTACGAATATTTGAGTAAGTGCCTTTGACATGGTTCTACGTGGGAAACTGGCCCAGTAAGTAAGTGCCCATGAGATCCAAACCAAGTTGTCAACTAGATCCAAACTTTTGCTGCATACAGGTGAAAAGAGGATAAATTATTGCTTATCTTTAAAATTGCTATGAGATATGAAAGCATCAGCTGTTGTTCTTGTTCCCTTGGAAAGACAGATTTGTTGCTTGTGGTGAGTGGGGTTGTGAGAAACGTCTGACTAAGGTATACAAAACAATGCGAAGCATGATTAGAACAGAATATGCGAACAGATTCCCAACAGCAGGTGTGACATGGAGACTCAAGAGGAAGTAATGCTGTCTCACAGCGCCAGGGACCTAAATTCGATTCCACCCTTGAGTGACTGCCTGTTTGGAGTTTGCACATTCTCCCCATGCCAGCATGAGTTTCCTCGAGGTATTCCATTGGCACCTGTCTGTCCAATGGTTTGCAGATTATGCCTATCCCGTGCTATATTGACCGTTGTGCCAAGGAATTTAGACACGTTGGTGATGGAGTTGAATTTGGGTGTGATAATCTTCGAAGTGTCAGTGGCGAGTGAATGGGCTGAATGGTTTGTTTCCACACTGTAGGAATTCTATGATTCGACTCGTGCCTTAAAGCAGAGGTCAGAAATTTAAAGTGCAGAGCTAAGGGTTTCAAGTAAATCTGTGATTTATCTTAAGCAGGTGCTTGTAGACATATGTGATGTACTGCATGAGAGTAGCTTGGCAACAAATACATTCGCAATATTTAAGAAGCAACAAATAAACAGTTGAAATAACACAGCATGATTCGTTATGAGCCAAGTGTATGTCGGTGGGATTCCTAAAGTTTGGTATATTTGGTCAGCTTACTCATAATGGACTGAAGGACGTGTTCATATTCTGCCTGTCTAATTACTTACATGTTCATTTGCTTTGTCAAAATGTAAAACGTAATGGTCCAGATGCTTGAAAATTGAATCAGTAAAGTCCCGTAGATATTTTTGACCAGCACAAATGCAATTAGCCGAAGGGCATTTATTCAAAGCAGAAGATCGTTATTGTTACTGTTGCACACCATTATATTCGCACATTTCGAATAAGGATGCAGCAGCGTAACTGTGCACCATTTTATCACAGGCTTCGGTGCATACTCATCAGCTTTCACTGTCCCAAGGTCAATGGCTGCCACACCAACACATTTACAAAGGCATTAAATGTCATCTTGCAACCAATGACAATGCCTGAATATCTACTGAATGAAGGGCTTGATATTTAAGCATTTCAGCCAATTATTAAATTGATGCACTGTTGATTTAACCTGTGAGGAAGCATCGTATGTTTCGGCACAGTATCCAAAGACATAGACGGGTTCAGTAGTCAATTCTCCATTTCCCTAAATGGAACATCGAGTCTTGCATACGTTCACTCGCTAAACTTAATACACTGGCCCCTAATTACGTAAATCCTTGAGTAGATGACCAAGTGCGAAAATGCCGCCAATTTGGCAATCATAATATAGGGACACAGAAATACAGATTGCAGAGCCATGGTAGGACATTTGACCTTATCCCGCTGGCTCTGCTGGCAAATATTCTCAGGGTTGATCATTGAGCCCTAATTATTCCATAACACTATATCCCTTGATTTGTTCAATAACAAGAGCTATGTCTATTTCTATGTTATCAGCGCATAATGATTTGACTTCAAACACTTTCTTTTGTAATAAATTTGCAAACACCCTTATATCTTTTTGGACATAGCCACATCTGAATTTGTGGGTTGTCAAAAAAATACACAAGCTTTTTTTTGACAGCAAAGTGGGCAATCTAACTTATATTCATATTATATTGCGTCAGCTGTGAATTTGTCCACTCACTTAGTCTATCAAAATTACAGTGGAGGATTTCTGCATCCTCCTCACAGCCATGCGTTTTACAACGATTTGTGTCACCTGGGAATTGTGATATATTACTTCTGGCTTCCTCTTCGAAATCATCAGCTTATATTGAGAATAATGAGGCTCTATGAACAGCTCCAGTGGTACTTTATATCTCCCTGACTCCCATTCAGAAAAGCCAGTTATGTGAGGGGCAGGACATGTCTCACAAGCCTGATTTTTTCTTTGTGAATGTACAAAACACATTAATGATGGTAGAGCAATGGATGCGGTATGCACATACTGTATCAAGATTCCATAAGGTTCCCCATAGGAGGCTCATTCAGAAAATAAGAAGGTAGAATACATAGGAAAATTTGGCTCTTTAGAAACTGATTTGAATGACTCTTAAAAGACAGAGGGTGGTAGTAGATGGAAAGTATTCAGCCTGGCGAATGGTGTGTTGGCGTTCATTCACGGGAGACTGATTTTAAGAATTGGAAGTTTATGCTTCCACTCTGGACAACAGTTGGAATATAGGGTTCAGTTCTCCTCGGCTCACGATCGGTAGGATGTAGAAACTTCAGACAGGGTTCGGGGAGATTTACCAGGATAATTTCTGGACTAGATGGCAAGCCAGGGTTCTTCTTATTGGAGCAAAGAACGATGAGAGACAACTTGTTACAAGTGTGCAAGATGATGAGAGGTAAAGTAGCGTGGATAGCTAGAGACTTATTTCCCAAGGCAGAAATGGCTATCACGAGCAGTAGGGGTGGAGGAGTGGTGGGCATAATTTTAAGGTGATAAAAGGAATTGTCAGGAGATGTCCACTGTGGATTCTTTACACAGAGAATGTTTGGTACCTGGAATGAACTGGCAGTAGTGGTAGTAAAGTCGCATAAAATAGGGACATTTAAGCGGCTCTTGGATATGCACACGGATGATAGTAAATGAGGGTATGTCGGTTATTTTGATCTTCGACAATTTCTGCAAAATCTTACCGTGGGTAACCTTATCAAACACTTATCCAAATACGCCAAATCAAGCACTTTACCTCATCCACCTGTTTGGTCACCCTCTCAAATAGCTCAATTCGGTTTGTGAGGCACGGCATACTCGTAAAAAGATTGCGTTGACTAACCATAATCAAATTATTCTTTCGTTGATGATTATAAATCCTAAATCTGAAAACCTTTCCAAATCTGTACCTATAAACGAAGTAAGTCTTACTGCTCTATAATTACCAGGGATGTCTCGACTCCGTTTCTTGAACATGACAACAACTTTTACTAGCCTTCTGGCACTATTCCTGTAGACAATGACCATATGACCATCAATGCCGAAGGCACCGCAATCTCCTTCCCAGCTTCTCAGGTGTATCCTAGGAAGGAGCGGAGTTTGGATGGTGCTGTCTAAGTATCTTTGGTGAATTTCTGCCGTGCACCTTGTAGTCCACACTGCTGCTATTTAGCGCTGGTGGTGAAGGGATTGAATGTTTGGTGATGTGGTGACCATCCAAGCGCTTGCTTTGTCCTGGATGGTGTCAAGATTCTTGAGTGTTAGACCTGGGAGGCAACACAAGAACTGCGAGTCTCTCTCGTTCCCACAGAACCTCCTAACAGTTCCGCTAAATATGGACTGCCCAATGACCAATGTTCTACTACTCTCACCCCTTCCGTTCTGACCAAGAGGGACAGACTCTGTGTCAGAGACCTGGACACCATGGTTTACCCCGGTATGACGTCCCTCGATTCCCGACAGTGTCCAAAATGGTATACTTGTCATTGAGGCGAACGGCCACATGGGATTCCTGTAGTGTCTGCTGCTTCCCTGACAAAATCCCATCTTCGTTTTTCCTGCACCTGTGGTGTGAGCTCTGTAACTCCTCTCAATTACCACGCCAACCCCCACCCCTCTCAACAGACTGCTAAATGATCCAATGTTCATGCAGCTCTGGCTCCAGTTCCCTATCGCAGCTTCCAACGAGGTGAAGTCGAGTGTACTTCCCGCAGATGAAGTCAGTGGTGATACTAGTGGTGACGCTTAACACAATCTCCAGGAGGAGATTTCAACTGCCATAACATCAATTCCCTCTGTTCTGAATTCCCAAAGGGACGACTGAAAAAAACAGTTAGTAACTTCACTAGTCTGGCGCACAGAAACCTTTTTTTTTGGTTGGAGGAGTTGGACGGGTGAAAGACACTACCTAAGAAGTTTTTTGAGTAAAGCAAACATCCAGAAATATTACCTCACTTACTTCGCCGTCCCCTGTCTGTCTGCTCCTGCTGAACATAGGCTCCTCCTATACAAGAGTAAGTTTTTAAAGAAGGGCTTTAGCTTCCCGGAAGCACACAGTCCTCGCTTCATCACTCCCGCTACTGAAAATGAAGATAATTGGTTGACTGTTAGAAGATGTATGAAGCAGTCACTGCAGGGACACCTGTGGCTGTTCCCCTTTATACCAAGTAATCCATTTTGGATACTGTTTGGGCGCAGGAACAGGGGGTACGCTGATACGCACAGGTCTCCAGCACTGACTCTGCCCTCTTGTTCAGAATGGAAAGGGGGAGGAGCAGAGCCTTAGATATTGGGGACTCCATAGTTAGGGGGACAGAGAGGAGATTCTTTGGGGATGAGAGAGTCTCGCGATAGATGATTTGCCTCTCCGGTGCCAGGATCCGTGATGTCTCAGGTATTGTTTTTGGGATCCGTAAGGGGGAGGAAGAGCAGCCCCACGTCGTGGTCCACATCCACACCAACAAAATAGGTAAGAAAAGAATTGGGGATGTAAGGCAAAACTTCAGGTAGCTAGGGCGAAAACCCTTGGTAAAACAAACAGAGATGTTATCTCTGTTGCGACTTGCTAATGAGGAGAGGAATAGGGAGAGAGCTGTTGCACGAGTGGCTACAGGGATGATGCAATATGGAGGATTCAAATACCTGGATAATTGCGGCTAATTCTGGAGTACGTGGTACCTCTACGAATGGAATGGTCGACACCTGAATCAGAGGGGTACCAATATCCTGAGGGGTGTATTTGCTAATAAACGTCAGGATAGTTTAAATTAACTTAGCAGGGAATGGGAAACTGAATTCAGCTACAGTGTATAATTGAGAGTAACGAGATCATGAATAATGTGACCGTGTACAGGAGTACAGCAACAGGCAGGAAGTTGGTTTGAAGTGTCCCTGTTTCAAAGCCAGGAGCATCCGGAATAAGGTGGGTGAACTTGCAGCATGGGTTAGTATCTGGGAATTCGATGTCGTGGCCATTTCCAAGACATGGATAGAACAGGTACAGGAATGGTTGCTGCAGGTTCCGTGATTCAGACATTTCAGGAAGATAAGGTAAGGTGGTAAAAGAGGGGGAAGTGTGGCATTATTAGTCAAGTGCAGCATTACAGTGGCAGAGAGGATGTTTGATTAGGACTCGGCTACTGAGGTACTATGGGCTGAGGTTAGAAACAGGAAAGAAGAGGTAATCGTGTTGGGAGGTTTCGACATTGCTCCAAAAAGTTCCAGAAAAGTAGTGGAAAGCATTACAAAGATGATTCTGGATACGAACGAAAGTAACAAGTTAGTTGTTATGGGGGACTTTAACTTTCCAAATATTGACTGAAAACGCTATAGTTCGTGTACGTTAGATGCTTCACCTTTTTGCCCAAGTTGCGAAGGACGGTTTACTGATGCAGTATGTCGATAGGCCAACAAGAAGCGGAGCCAAACTGGACGTGGTACTAGGTTATGAAACATGGCTGGTGTTAGATTCCGAGGTAGCTGAGCACTTTGGTGATCGTGACCAAAATTCAGTTCCGTTACCTTCAGCAGTGGAAAGGAAACGGTATATACCGCATGGCAAAAGTTATAGCTAGGGAAAGGCAATTATGATGCGATTTGACGATATTTACTGTGCATAGGATGGGGAAGGAAACTGCAGCGGATGGTCATATTTGAAATATGGAGCTTTGTCAAGGAACAACTAAAATGTGTCCTTGATAAGTATGTATCAGTCAGGCAGGAGAATAAGTGATTGAACAAGGGAACTTTGGTTTACTAAAGACTTTGAATCTTTTGCCAAGCGACAGAAGGAAACTCATGTAAATATGAGACATGAACGCTCAGTTAGGGCGCTTGAGAGAAACAAGTTTAAAGGAAGATCTAATGACATAGCTAACAAGAGCCAGGAGGGGACATGAGAAGTCTCTGGCAGTTAGGATCAAGGAAAAGCCTAAACCTTTCCCTGATAAATTTAGGAATGAAAGAATGAATACGGTCTGTCAAGGACAGTAGTGGGATGTTGTGCGTGGAGTCTGAAGAGATAGGAGAGGTGCTGAATGAATTATTTTTCGTCAATATTCACAACGGAAAAAGGAAAACGTTGTCGAGGAGAAGACTGAGAAACAGGATATTAGAATAGATGGAATTGACCTTTTACGTTGGAGGTGTTAACAATTCTGGAAAGTGTGGCTGCAGACAAATCCCCTGGGACGAATGGGATTTATCCTCGGATTCTCTGAATTTCAGTGTCTTTGACATTGATTTTTATATCGTCATTGTCTACAGGAATAGTGAGAGAAGGATTGAAAATAATGTTCTCTTGTTCAAGAAGGGGAGGAAAGAAAACCCTGGCAATTATACATCAGCGATACTTGCGTCTGTTGTGTGTGAGGTTTTGGAAAGGGTTATAGTGATAGGGGTCATAATCATCAAGAAAAGAATAATTTGATTAGAGGTAGTCAGCACAGCTTTGTGAAGGGAAGGTGCTACCTCACAAACCTTATTGGGTCATTTGACAAGCAAACCAAAGAACTAAGTAGAGGAAAGAAAATTACAGCACTGGAACAAGCCAGTCGGCCCCCAAGGCTGTGCCTATTCAGATCCTCAATCTAAACTCGTCACCTCTTTTCGAAGGAGCTGTATCCCTCTGTTCCTTGCCCAATCATGTATCTGCCGAGATACATTTTAAATAATGTTATCGTGCCCACCTCCACCATTTCCGCTGCCAATATATTCCGGGCACCCTCCGCCTACTGTGTAAAGAACCATTCAAGCATATTTACCTGAAACTAATCTCCTCTCATCTTGAAATCATGACCCCTAGTAATTGAGTCCCGTCATCTACGAAAAGGCTTCCGCCTGTCTCCACTGTCTATACCTCCCATGATTGTGTAGACATTAATCAGGTTCCCCTCTCAATCTCCGTTTTTCGAATGAAAATAATCCTAATCTACTCAACCTCTCTTCACAGCTGGAGCCCTCCATACCAGGCAGTGTCCTGGTGGACTTCGTCTGAACTTCTCCAAAGTATCTACATTCTTTTGGTAATATGGTGACCAAAACTGTATGCAGTATTCCAAACGTGGGCGAACTAATGTCTTATAAAAACTGTAACTTGAACTGCTGAAATATTCACTCAATATCCTAGCCCGTGAAGGAAAGCATGCCATCTGCATTCTTGACCACTCTATCGACATGTGCTTCCACGTTCAGGGTACAATGAACCTGAACACCCAGATCTCTCTGTACATCAGTTTTCCCAAAGGCTTTTCGATTTAACATATAGTTTGCTCTTGAATTGTATCTTCCAAAATTCATCGTCTCGCATTTGCCCGAATTGAACTCAATCTGTCATTTCTCTCAACAACACACCAATCTATCTATATTCTGCTGAATTCACTGTTAGTCCCCTTTTGTCTACTTCCCCACCAATCTTAGTTCCATCTGGAAATGTGCTAACCAGACCAGTTATACCTTCCTCCAGATAATGTATGTATATCACACATAAAAATGGTTCCAGCACGGATCCCTATGGATTCCTGATGAAGGGCTCTGCCCCGAAACGTCGAGTTTCCTGTTCCTTGGATGCTGCCTGACCTGCTGTGTTTTTACCAGCAATACATTTTCAGCTCTGATCTCCAGCATCTGCAGACCTCACTTTTTACTCCCTATGGAATACTACAGGTCACAATTGTCCATTCTGATAAACTCTCTTCCACGATTACTTTTTAATCCCCTATTGCCCAAGAAGTTCTCTATCCATCTAGCTATTACACCCCGGACCGCAGGCGACTTCAACTTCTCCATCAGTCTACCATTGAGAACCGTATCAAATGTCTTACTGAAGTTCATATCGATGACAGCTACAGGCTTTAACTCTCAATCAACGTTGTCAATTGCTCAAAACAGTCTATTAAGTTGGCAGGACATGAACTCTATGCATAAAATCATGTTGGCTCTTACTGATAAGCCTACTTTCTTCCAGAGCAGAACAGATCCCATCCCTTAGTATCTTTTCCAGCAGCTTCCCTATCAGTGACGTCAGGGTCAGCGGTCTTTAGTTAACTGGATTATCCCTGCTACCCTTCTTAAACAAGTGGACGATATTAGCAATTCTTCAGTACTCCGGAACCTCAGCCGTGTCTAAAGATGCTGCAGAGATATCTGTTAATGTCCCCAGCTATTTCCTCTCTATTACATCAACAACACCCACACAGGATTAAATTTCACCAAGAAGGAAGAAACCGACAACAAACTCGCATTCCTGGACGTCACAGTCAAAAGAAAGAACAACGGAGAACTATAAACCTGCGTATAGAGAAAACTGACAAACACTGACCAAATACTTAACTACGCCAGCAACCATCCCCCCACACACAAACGAAGCTGTATCAGAACACTATTCCAACGAGCCACCACACACTGCAGCACAGACGAAAGCCGGAAAACAGAGGAGACCCACCGATACAAAGTATTCAAGAAGAACTGATACTCAAAAAATACTGTACACAGATTCCTCAGAAACAAACCACGAAAGCAGACCTAACACAGCCAGGAACCCTAACCACTTTACCATACATCAAAGAAGTCTCAGAAATGACAGTCAGACTACCAAGACCCCTCGGAATCTTAGTAGCACACAAACACACCAACATTCTCAAACAAAAACTAACAAACCCAAAAAACCCAGTACAAACCATGGACAAAACCAACGTCATCTACAAAATTCCATGCAAGGACTACCACAAACACTACGTCGGACAAACAGGAAGAAAGTGAGCCACCAGGAAACACAAACCCCAGCTAGCCACAAGAAGACACGACCCTCTCTCCCTCGTAGCTCTACACACGAATGAAAAAAACCCACCATTTCGACTGGGACAACACCTCTATCCTGGGACAGGCTAAGCAAAGACATGCCAGAGAATTTCTAGAGGCCTGGCACTCCAACCACAACACCATAAACAAACACGTAGATCTAGATACCATCTATCAACCCCTCTGAAAACGAACTGGAAATGACATCACCACAAACCCAGGAACCCCATCCAGGACAAACATATAAACAGAAAGCAGGAGACAACAGCTTCGCTTCACTTAGAGGTCGCCACTGATGATGTTACCTAGCCAGGTAATGAAACGTCTGGATATCAAACCTACAGCTCAGCGAGCAAACCTATCCCCTAAACATCAACCTGAACTACAAACCTTCACAAACCTTGCATTTCATCTCTTGCTTCCCTCAGTATCCGGGATAGATCACTTCTAGGCCTGGGTACTTGCCCATCTTAAGGTCTTTTAGAATACCCAACATTTCTTCCCTCCTTGTGCCGACTTGACCTGGCATAATTCAAATTTTCCCTATCCTCATCATCCGTCATGATTCTATCTTTGGTGAATACTGACGTGAAGTATTCATTAACAATCTCACCCATTTTGTCTGACTGCATGCACGACTTTTCTGTTTTTCTTTCCCTTGAGTGGGACATCACTTTCTCTAGTTACCCTCTCGCTTCTTAGATATGAATTAAAGGCTTTGGGATTTTGATTAACCCTGTTTGCGAAAGATAATTCACGACCCCTTTAACTCTCTTAATTCCTAGTTTCGGAAGAAAAAGGTGAATGGTGATTAAGCAGTTGGTGTAGTGTATAACAATTTCAGTAAAGCATTTGGTAAGGATCCCCACGGTAGGCAACTGCAGAAAATACGGAGGCATGGGATTGAGGGTGATTTAGCGGTGTAGATCGGAAATCGACGAGCTGTCAGAAGACAGAGGGTGGTGGTTGATGGAAAATGTTCATCCTGGAGTTTAGTTGCGAGTGGTGTAACAAAAAGACCTCTTTTGGGGCCACTGATGATTTCCTTTTCTTAATGTAAATGACTAAGATGACGGCAAAGCAGGATAGGTGAATAAATTTGCTGATGATAGCAAATTCGCAGGAGTTGTGAACAATGTGAAGGGGTATTGCAGAGTTCAGAGGTGCATAGATAAGCTGCCGAGCTTGGCAATCAAGTATAATGGAGAGAAGTGTGAGGCGATTCACTTTGGAAGGAGTAACTGGAATACAGTGTACTGGGCTAAAGGTAAGATTCTTGATTGTGTCGATGACCAGATGACATGGGTGTCCATGTGTATTGAACCCTGAATGTTGTCACGGAGGTTGATAAGGTTATTAAGAAGGCATGCGGTAGGTTCGGTTCAATTAGTGGGGGAATTAGGTTTAAGAACGGTGGTATGGATAAGCCACGGAACAATAGACCAGTCAGCCTGACGTCGGTGATGAGCAAGGTGTTGGAGGGAATCCTGAGGAACGGGATGCACATATTTGGAAAGGCAAGGACTGATTAGGGATAGTCAACATCGCTTTGTGCGTGGGGAATCATGTCTCATAAATTTGATTGAGTTTTGCGAAGATATAACAAAGAGGATTGAGTGGGCAGCTCAGTAGATGTGATCTATATGGACTTCTGTAAGGAGTTCGGCAAGGTTCTCTATGGGAGACTGATTCGCAATGTTAGACATCACGGAATACAGGGAGAACTAGCCATTTGGATACAGAACTGGTTCAAAGGTAGAAGACAGAGGGTGATATTGGAGGGTTGTTTTTCAGACTAGACGCCTTAAGCCAGTGGAGTGCCACAAGGATCGGTGCTAGGTCCTCTAATCTTTGTCCTTTACACAAATTATTTGGATATGAGCATAAGATGTACAGCTAATAAGTCTGCAGATGACACCAGGTGCAGTTGACAGCGAAGAGGGTTAACTCAGATTACAAGAGGATCTGGACCAGATGGACCAATGGGCTGCAAAGTGGCAGATGGATTTTAATTCAGATCAATGCGAGGTGCAGCATTTTGGGAAAGAAAATCTTATCAGGAGTTATACACTTAATGGTAAGGTTTTCCGGAGCGTTCTGAACAAAGATACCTCGGAATGCATGTTTATAGATCTTTGAAAGTGGAGTCGCATTTAGATACGACAGTGAAGAAGGCGTTAAGAGGTCATGTTGCGGCTGGACAGGTCATTGTTTAGGCAACGTTTGGAATATTGCTTGCAAATCTGGTCTCCATCCTATCGGAAAGATGTTGTGAAACTTGAAAGGTTTCGAAAAATAATTACAAGTATGTTGCCAGGTGTGGAGAATTGGAGCTATCGGGAGAGTCTGAACAGCCAGGAGCGTCGGGGGCTGAGGTGTGATCTGATAGAGGTTTATAAAATTATCAGGGGCATGGATAGGATAAATACACAAAGTCTTTTCCCTGGCGTGGGGGCGTCCAGAACTGGAGGGGCACGATATAAAAGGGATCTCAGGGGCATGTGTTCCACAATGGTGCAGAAGCATTCAGCCCATCAAGTCTGGTCAGGTATTCAACAAACTCTCACTGATCTGATCATCCTCTTCTCCACTACCCTGTTTTTTTTTCCCAAAAGCTATGATCGTTTTACGGATTATAAAGCTATCTATTTCAGCCTTCAGTATACTTAATAAGCCATCCTCAATATCTTTGGTGATAACAATTCCAGACTCACTATGCTTGAGAAGAAATTGTTCCTCATTTCTGTCTTAAATAAATGACCAAATACGTATGTATTACACACTTGGTCCTAACCACTCACTCAACTGGAAACAACCTTTAGACAGCTGCTCTGTCAAATGTCTGAGAAATCTTGTCTATTTCCAAAATGTAACGTATGATACCATGTGTTACTTCCATGTTCCAAAAAGTGCAGTTCCAATCTATTCATCGTCTCCTCTCCAAAGTACATCCATAGTTGGTATCAGACCATTGTACCTGATCTGGAAGGTCAAAGAGTCATAGAGATGTACTGCATGGAAAGACACCCTTTGGTCTAACCCGTCCATGCCGACCAGATATCCCAACCCAATCTAGTCCAATTTGCCAGCACCCGGCCCATATCCCTCCAAACCTGTACGATTCATATACCAATCCAAATGCCTCTTAACTGTTTCAGTTTTACCAGCCTCCAGCACTTCCTCTGGCAGCTCATTCCATACACGTACCACCTTCTGCATGAAAAAGTTTCCCCTTATGTCTCTTTTATATCTTTCCCCCCTCACCCTAAATCTATGCCGTCTAGTTCTGGACACCCTCACCCCAGAGAAAAGACTTTGCCTATTTATCCTATCCATGCCCCTCATAATTTTGTAAACGCTCACCCTCCAACAATCCAGGGAAAACTGTCCCAGCCTATTCAGCCGCTTCCGGATACCTCAGATACTCCAACCGTGGCAACATCCTTGCAAATCTTTTCTGAACCCTTTCAAGTTTCACAACATCTTTCCGATTGGAAGGAGACCAGAATTGCATGCAATATTCCAACAGTGGCCTAATCAGTGTCCTGTACAGCCGCAAAATGACCGACCAACTCCTGTACTTAATACTTTGACCAATAAAGGAAAGCGTCTGTCGTAGAAACAACCAGTCAGTTGTCTATATGCTGCACAATGTATTCTTTGTTACTCGCATGCATGGAAAGTCGTTCAGCGTGGTGGTGGTGGGGGTGGGGGGGTGGTGCGGGGCGGGTACGTGGCTGACACAGGCGGTTACAGCTACGTTTTTATACACAAACCAGGTTTTCTCATTGTCCACTTACATTTTGATGCAAGTGGCCTGAGCCGCCCATAGTGTTAGGAGTATTAGGGGTAAATATAGGGGGAGGGGAATGGATATAGGTGGGTTACTCTTTGGAGGGACCGTGTGGATCTGTTGGCTTGAAGGGCCTGTTTCCAAATTTATAATATTCTAATCTAATGTAATCTAACACAACTAACCACGGCATTTCATCAGGCTTGTGAATCTTGGGTAGAAGGTACAACTGGGCAGGTTAGGGTCCCCGGACTAAGAAGTTGGAAGCAGTGACTGGGAGATCCCCTGAGGTGAGGAGGTTGTGTACAATCCCGGAGATGATGGTTTGTTGATCGGAGGTGAAGTCTTCGTGAAGGGGGCAGAAGAAAGAGCTGTCTTCCTGATGAAGGAGTTATGACAGAAATGTCGATTCTCCTGCTCCTTGGATGCTCCCTGACCTGCAGTGGCTTTCCCAGCAAACACTCTCACCTCTGACCTCCAGCACCTGCAGTCCTCATTTTCCTTTAAATAACTGCCCTAAGCTGAGTGAGTAAAAGATGGCACAAACAAAAATGGGCATTGCTGGAAATGCTCCGCTGGTCTGAAGCATCAGTGCAGATAAATCAACGTTAATACTTCAGGTCGAGTGACCCATCCTCAGAACCGTAAACAATGTCACCGCCTTTTACCGAGCGGGAGACCTGGGCCAACCTTTCCAGAATCTGCCCCTTCCTTGGATTCACTTCTTTACTGTTAAATTCTTGCAAGTCAATAATTTAATTCCGAAATGAGCTAAGAACTGAAAAAACAGTGGAATGCTCACAAGTTACATCACAGAGGAGGACGTTTCAGTCTGAGTGAAGCTCAGTCGTCCTTCAGAGAGAGATGAGTTGCAGCAGCAGATTTGGTGGACGGGAATGTGCAGCTTCAGAAACACATTATCCACCTTCCGCATTCAAGCACTAATGGAGAGCTGGTGGTCCAGTTTGATTCCAGTCCTCCAGGTTCTCCCATTGGAGAACGGTGAAGCTGATCACGTGGCACGTGCATGTATGCCATTCCCACTGCCCGCTGTGCGGCGATAGATCACTCTCAAAGGGTTGAGTTTTGTCGATTGTCTCAGCATCATTGTGCGGTGGGAGCCGAATCTTCACATGTGTGAGACAATGATGGAAATTTGATAAGTTGCGCGAAGGTATGCTAATGTAGCCGAAAGGAGTAGTCGTTTGATTGCCTGTAACGGCCCGCTGACCTTGACATAAGACTCTGCTAAATTCAGGGCCTAAAAGTTCAAGGCCAAAGTTGCTGTAAAAAGCGCTGCATGTCAGTTAGCATCTGTGGGAATGGGAAGGTCACTCGACCCGAATATACCGACTGGGCATCTGAATCTTTTGTACAATCCAAACAATCTGTGGATGCTTGAAATCAGAAACAAAAACAGAAATTGCTGGTAAAGCTGCGCAGGTCTGTTAGCATCAGTGGAGAGAAATCAGTGTTCATGCTTCAGATTGACTGGCCTTTCCTCAGGAAAATGTTGGTTCGTGTTTTATCAAGATGGGCGGAATTACAGGGATTTGAAAAGCAGAGTGTAGTCTCTTTAAGAGGAAACGTACTCTTTTAAGCTCAGTGTTCAGCAGAAAAGGAAGTCGGTGAGCAGTGGGGAAGACAGAATGTTCTAAAATGGAAATATGTAACTGTTGGCTCCGTTCGTGGATACCTGAGTTTCACTGCTGTTTTAATGACAAGTCGAAATTGACGAACTAATGTGAACCAAACACTCAGCCATTCAAAGCCAACCGAACTTGAAAACTGACGGTGTTTATTGATTGTTAGAACACGGAGGGTGAAACCTGCCGTTAATTGAACCAACAGTCAGAAAAGGATACCTTGCCTCACAATCTCTGAAAATATGAGTGACAGAGAACATAAAAATTGCACGATTTAAAGAAAATAATGCCAATTTACTTTGTTAACTCGAAACATGAACATTAAACAAAAATAATTCACAACTTTAAGCCCCTCTACCTCTGCTTATTACCTGCCTCCAATGTGGTAACAGTATACTGTTCCAGGAAGACACGTATTAAATCAGGTTGTAAGCTTGCTTGCTGAGGTGGTAGATTTGTTCTCAGACCTTTCGTCACCATGCTAGGTAACACTATCAGTGAGCCTCAAATGTAACGCTGCTGTTCTGTCCCACTTGCCAGTTGTGTGCCTTGGTCTGTTGTGATGGGTGGATTAATTCCGGTTCTTTTTCAGCGAGTTTGGTAAATGGGGCCCAAATCGATATGTTTGTTAATGGAGTTCCGGTTTCAATACCAGGCACAACGGGGCAATTTACCATCTCCAATTGACCTAACCTCACATGCCTTGTGGGAGGAAACCGCAGCATAGGAAGGAACCCACGCAATCATGGGGAAAATGATCAAACTCCACACAGTTGCCCGAGGCTGGAATCGAACCCAGATCCATGGCGATGTGAGGCAGCAGTGCTAGCCACTGTACCGCCCTAGAATTATTCCGGAGATGTTTTAAGGCATGTTTAAACATCAACTCTCCTGACAAACATTGCAGGATTTTTGTTCCCTGGGGACAAAAGGTGAGCAGGGTTAGTCAATGAAAATCTCCACACAAAGGGAGGCCACAGAAGTCAGGCTGACCCAGGAAGTGATGACCAGATGAAGCACATATTCAAATTACTTTGACACACGTGATGGCTGAACATTTTGGAAAATGTTTGAATGGATGTGTTACTGGCGATTCCAGAAGTGGATGATCATGAGATAATCATCTCTAATTATCCCAGAAAATGATGTGGAAGAGCTGGTATTGGACTGGGGTAGACAAAGTAAAAAATCACACAACACCAGGGTATAGTCAAACAGGTTTATACTCCATCATACACATGTGCACATTCTACCCAGCATGCATACCTTCACTCGCACTCTTCCACACATGCAGATACACATATATGTGTCGAAGTGGTGAATTTGCATTTCAGACACATCTATTTTTGGTCAAAAAGCACACAGCCTGCAGGCAGTCAATCCCAATCACATTTCATAAATTCCTACTTTGGGAATTGAACCAGTCTGACTCAAAATTGGGATACAGACACTCTAACCTCACACCTTTAATATGTTGTTTGAGCTGAGATGTCGTTTTGTTTCATAAAACCTTCAGTTATTTCGAGAAGGTGACTTAAAAGATGTTCTGCGATTTACATATTCTTGAAGCAAAACCTGCAGTACATCCTAAAAGATTAAATACTTAACAGCAATCTAGATTTGTACAATATATCATTTCAATTGCATAACACTGTGAACATTTACTATAACTTCAGTGTCTTATGACTCTGCTGCAATAATTACTTGAAGGACTGCAGTCTGAAAGCTAGTACTTCCAATAAACCTGATGGACTATAATGTGATGCGGTGTGATTTTTTTCTTTGTCCCTGAAATGTGATGGTGTGTCAATCAGCTACTTGACGTGCTGCAGACTTTGTGTCTCTGTGTCTGCCCTATGACCATTGGAACCTGCTTTTCCTGCAGAGTCAATGTCGGTTTGCTCCTTAAATTGGTATTCTTGCAAACAGTACCGATGAATGCATGATGGGCCGGATGACTGTGGGAGGCCATTAACTATTGAGGGAGAAAGCAGCACAACAGTTGAGTGACTGGCCCTTCCCTCCCTTCGCTGACACGCACATACACATGCACCAGACTTGAAACCCACACAGAGATTCCTCACTCGCTCTTGGATGATGGGGGTTGGGGTGGAGAGGGTACTTCCAGATCATGTCGCACACTCCCTTGTAGATGATGGGGGAGGGGAGAGAGCAGTCCCAGCACCTGTTGCTCACTCCCTTGTGGATGGTGTAGGATGGGAGAGGGCAGACCCAGCTCCTATTGCTCACTCCCTTCTGGCTCCTGGGGAATGGGAGATGTAAGACACAGTTCCTGTTGCTCACTCCCTTGTGGAGGAGGGGGAGTGGAGAGGTCAGTCCCAGATCCTTTTGTTCGCTCACTTGTGGATGATGAGGGATTGGAAAGGGCAGTCCGAGATCCTTTTGATCACTCCCTTTTGGATGTTGGCGGAGGGGCCAGGGCAGTCCCAGCTACTGTTTCTCACTCCCTTGTGGATGTTGGGGGAGGGGTGAGAGCAGTCTCAGCTCCTGTTGCTCACTCCCTTGTGGATGATGGGGGAGGGGAGCGGGCCGACCCATCTGCTGTTGCTCACTCTTTTGTGGATGATGGTGGAAGGGAGAGGGCAGTCCAAGATCCTGTTACTCACTCCCTTGTGGATGATGGGGAAGAGGTGATGGCAATCCCAGCTTCTGTTACTTGCTCCCTTGTGGGGATGGATTTTCCAGAAATTACCTGAACTTGGGCGAAGACCGATCTGACTGACTGGATTGGCGAATGGAAAAGCACAACTCTTTGAACGAAGGGCTTCCCGCTTCTCTGAAACCTATATGGACAGCAAGACAGCCAACGAAGGATTGTGGAATGTCAGGGCAAATGTGGAACTGTCACATGAGGAAAAGGAATGGGGATTGGCCAATGACAAGCGAGGAGTGTGTTAGGACTGAAGGTGTAATTGATAAATAATTAGGGAAAGGGTGGGAGCCTTGCTGTGGTTAGACATGCTGTGGGATATAGGTAAAGCAGTGTTACTTCTGCAGCCATCATTGCTTATGCAAGGTAAATGCAATAATACCATTGCATTACTTTTACAGCCAAGAAAGGAAACTATGGGAAGGAAATGCATAATTGATTTTCATTAACTGTAATGTGCATGCGAGAATGAAAACTCTGTGAAGGAAATGCATGATTGTTTTTCATTCGCTGAAATGTGTACACAAGAATGAAATCTGCCTGCAAGGAATGGAAGATGTTACAGACAAACAGACAAGGTGCAAAGAACATTGAGTTATGCCAAACTTGGCACGTTGCCTTCATGTAGGCACTGAAACGAGCCAAGTTAGTTCCAGGTTAAATAATAGTGGAGGCCATCCGGCTTGGAATAGGGGAGAAGTAAACAAGAGCGGAACGCAGCTCAGCGGGGCAGGACACAATAAGGATTACTCATAGGTTTGATGGCCAATGAGATTAACGGGGAAATTTTGAGGGAGACTCAATGAAACTGTATAAATTGTGAAGTAATTTTTGCCTATTTATTAGGCACCCATCTTGCAAGAACGTTTCAGTATTTATTATATTGTGAGCTCTGTTTCTCACAATTTCAGCGTTCGGTCGGAATGTCCATCATCATCAGCAGGCACCGTCGACGGCTGGGAGGACGCATCCCCTACCTTTTAGAATGTCCCGAGTTCCTCGGTGTCGGGTTCCCCTTTTTGTTGACTGATCGAGATCCGATGAGAGTCTATCTGAAACAGGCGAAAGGTTGCAAGTAGGCACAGGGAGATATCGAGCCAGGCAACTCCGTGCATGGACCAAGGAAAGGAAAATTGACTTTTAAGTTCTGCGTTGGTGGCTGGGATTTTGTTCTAGTCGTCAGTAAGTGTCTCACGAAGGAATTCAACATGGGCTCTGCCGAGGGGAAGGAAAAAGCCTCCGGGGAAGAAAGAAAATGAAATGGAAATGGAGGCGGGGGTCACTGACAACGTATATCCAGATAGTCCGTTGGGCAGGATGTTGTGGAATTAGAAAAATCATTCTTGTACAAGGGGAAAAGACAGGAAAGAAGATGATTAATGTTGATGCTTTCTATGGACTGAGGAATGCATTGTTTGTCCTGCCATCTTCTGGCCAAATTAAGGATCAGATGAAGACTGTGTTTGTTAATATTTGAAATTATATGTCAACGGAAAATAGCCTTACAGTCAGGAGGAATCAAGTTATGTTTCCTGTCAGAGGGCTATTTGCTGAAGGGAGACTGAAGGCGTGAAAAGGTTTCAAAAGAAAGAGGGCTGGAGTGAGACGCCTCTAAAGGAGTTATTGTGGGAAGTTCAGGAAGTGTTCGTGAGATACGGGATGTGTGTGTGTGTGTGTGTGTGTGTGTGTGTGTGTGTGTTATTTATTTTAAAGTTAATTTTTTACAGTGATTATGAAATAAAATGTTAACTGCTGTTGTTTTTCCAGGTCATGACTGCCTTACCATCAATTTATAACTGATCTCTTTTATACTTACATAAAAGCGAATTATTCATGCATAGAAGTTTTTTTTAACTTGAACAGACAAATCCTTTGAAGACAGCTCGAATTATTTCACGACCTATAGCATTGTAATTGAGCAATGACTATTCAGGACTACTTAAGAAAACTAAATTTGACTTTAAATTAAGGAGCTAAAACTGGGTAATTATAGTAGATTTCGAAGTTGGGAACTGTATGAATGTTATATATTAAACATTACATGCTGAATAAACGAATTTTTAACACATAAATATATATTTAAAAATAAGATTGCAAAATGTACAGTTAGGAACACGATTTCCAGTTAGACAAGCATACATTGATGAATCCGTATTTGAGGTTACAGATAGCAAGACATATTGCAATATTTCTTGAAAAAAAATCAAGTTCTTAACAAAGCATTGGGTGATGAAGAATGACCATCAGGTGGCCCTAAAGCTGTTCAATTCTTTAAATCGGCTCAGCAACCAATTTGGCAACGTAACATCAGAAGCAGAAACAAAAAGCAAAAATAATGAGAGCCACGGTTGATGAGGTAATAAAGCGAAGGCCAAAACTAAAAGGAGAAGGAAAGCGGAATGGTGTTGAAAATAAAGGGAGAAGAGATCGGGGAGATGTTAATGGGTCTGGTGGACAGGAACAAGGTTCAAAGTGGAAATCCCCACAGGTGGAATATTAAGAAGCAATGTCCAGATGTGTAAAAGGAAGCAAAGGTAGTAACGTTTATGAAACCTGATGAAGAATAGGGGTCTCAGGGGATCCTGACCCCGGGGACCCATCAGAAACCCTTGATAAATTTAAAGGTGGGACATTGCAAAGAGGACTTAGTTTTCCGTTCGATATGGGGGGCAGCAAGATCATCCTTAACTTTTAAACCCAAGGGAGAGGAAATCTCGAAACAAATGTTAACTGTTTCAGGAGTAAAAGAGGAGAGATTTACATTTACAGTTGTTGAACCGATGATAATTGAAGTGGGGAAGAGATAGTCGAAAGTGAACTGTTATATATTCCTGATATCGGAAGTAATTTATTGTGGAGGGATGTAATCATACTCCTGTGACTGGTGATTGGAGTATTGGACCAAAGATGAATGATACAAATTTCCGTCCTGGCTGAGGAAGAGGAGAAGGAAATAGAACCCAGAGTGTCGGCTCGGGAAGGGAATCGTGAAGGATTACAAATACCTCCTTTGGAGATCAATTTA
>NW_026867556.1:247384-345935 GCF_020745735.1 Hemiscyllium ocellatum
AAATAAACGTGCACCGATTCTTAGAATGCAGTAAGAGATCATAAATGGCCCATCTGCTCAGTTTACAGAACTTTCACGAAGTGGAAAGATACAGAGAGAGAGGGGGGGGGGGCGGAGACAGAGAGAGAGAGGAGAGAGAGAGAGAGAGAGACAGAGAGAACGAGAGAAAGAGAGAGAGAGAGAGGGCGAGAGAACAGAGAACAAGAGAGACAAAGAGGGAGAGTGAGATGGACAATGATAGTGCAGGATTGTAACATTAACAGTACGTAGACAGGAATTCCTTGCCTGCACAAAGACTGGTAAAGATTGGTGTAAAATGATCTCAGCCTCTGTTTTTCCACCAACTTTCCCTGAGTTCTCTCGATGAACCTTTACAACTGTAGCCATATTTTAGACAGTGTAGATTTGATTTTCCAAACGGACTCTTCTGTGCTGCATTTTTGTTTCATTCTGTGATTCCATCTCGGCCTCTCATCTTTTCTTTTATTTACTTCTGTCCCGAACTTTCTCGTTATTCTCTCTGTCTTTTTCTGTCTTCACTCCTTTCTTTCTTTGTTCTTTTCCTTCCTATATGCCTCTATTTTTATCACTCAATCTGCGGCTCTGTCTTACTTGATTTCACCTCCTGTCTCTTGTCTCTCCCTCTCTGTTTTTCTTCTGTCTCTTTCTAACACTGTCTCTACATGTGCTCCACTGCACCGTTCTCTTGATAGAATTCCAATCATTTGCGTTATTCCCACTCTGTCCTCGTTCTTCCATCACCATCTGTGTTCTGCCTCATGCTATCTCTATTTGTTTCTCTCTCACGCAGCATGATTATTTTTCCACATTCTTCAACCGTGTTGATTCTGTGTTGGTATGTTGAATAAATTCTTCCAAATGGCTTAGTCTTCTCGCCGGTCACCATGCAGTTTTTCCATAGGTTGCATGGAATGATCTGTCAAAGAACATGATGCAACAGCTCAGTGTCTATCTCAGGGACAATGCAAAAATCTGAATGGTTGCATATCCGATCATCAGATTCAATCCTAAATACTCTAAAATAACTTGTGATGATTTTGTCGATAACACATAAATATAAGCTTCACACAGTCAAACATTGCGTCCATCGTCGATGGGAAACTTCAGACGATTTTTGAAGGGTTGTGATCGATTCTCAGTGAATCTTGTATTTTTAATTCTCCCCAGTTAACCCAGTCTTGTCCTCGAATTCGACGGTTTCCAGCCTCCATTTGAATTCTGCCATCCTCTATATATTTGGATGTCACAGTCTAAGCTGGAAGTGAACACAACGAAGACAGCGATAGTGTAAAAGAGGTTTACAAGTATAGGATACATGTAATATACGCAGTTTTGAGGATATTAGGAGGCACATTCCGCCTTGCACAGGAATAGGATAGAATGAGAGACTTTTAAACCATGATGTTGTTAATCAGAGGTGCTCAAAATAGACTGTGTCTCGCTCGTAAATAAACAGAGTACCACGGTGTGTGGAGTCATACATAGATTTCAAGTGACTCAAAAAGCATCATACTCGAGATAGAAAAGTTATTTATCTCTCAAAACACGGAGATTTATTCTGTAATTGCTGCCTGGATATAAGCCGGAGGCAGATTCCATTGAGGTTCTGAAAAGTGGCATTTAATGGAGGCTTGAGCAGAATGGATATACAAGGTACTAGCGAAACCAAGGAGATTGCCATTCAGTCATGACGCACGTTCAAAGAGAAACTTCGAAAAGTTTGGATTGAGCGGCCTCCTGCTGCACCCGGAGTGTTTTGTGATTTCGTGGGACATACGCCAAACATGCAGCATATGCACAAATGAAAGAGCAATTGCTCTTCACAGCATAGTGGTATTTGTCTGAGTGTGGCTTCAAGGATCGGTGGGGATAATGGAGATTATGGGATCCAATGGTTACAAATGCATTTGTCACAGAGCAATGCAGTAGTCACTCTGGAGGTCTGATAATTTCAGCACAGGATATCCACAGAATTGTGCCCTCAGCCCAGTTGTTTTCATATCCTTCCTCAATGACCTTAAACGCCAGATGTCTGAAATGTCACACATGTTTAAGACAGGTGTAATCGAGCAAACTCAGATGAGTAAGCAATTATCTTGCCCCTCGGATTCTGCCTGAGCTGCTGTGCAATTCCAACGGAATGCGCTTGACTCTAATCTCCAGCATCAGCAGTCCTTCCTTTTGCCTCATCTCACAAATTGCAGACATATTCGCTTGACATCAATAATGTGAACACTGATGTGAGCCAATATGCAGAATAAGTTAAAATAGACACAAGATGGAAAGTAAAACAACATGTGACAGTCTACGTTTTATGTCAAGGGCAGGCCCTGCCTGATAAAGCTGATTCAGGTATTTGATGATGCTTCAAAGTCAGTATATGAGGGAGTACTGTAAACGATCTTTTTGTTGGAGTTTCAGAACGTTTTGCTGCCGTGTCACTTGACAAATTGATGAGCAAATTCAAGATGTTTGCGATTGATTGGTCATTGGCAGCATGGATGTGAAATTGCGAAAGGATTGGAAACAGAAGTCATGTGTCAGATCGGAGACAAGCTGAAGTGTCGCTGCCAGGGGATGACTTTCTGAATCCTTGGTATTTTTTCTTACTTTGAAGAATCATTTCGAGATAGCTAATGAGGGTAAAATCCCTCAGTTTGGAAATGACATTGATGAGAGTCAATAGTGAATTGCAAGGATGCTAAGCACCTTCAGAGTGACATTAAAATAATAAAACTCACGCAGCGTGGATAAGTTTCACCAGGTGATTTTTAAAAAAATTAAGTTCTGAAATATCATTACAACATGCCGGAGTGGGTGCAATACTTAATGAAAAGGTATTCTTCTGGAAATGGACAGCATATCAGGCCGCATCCATGGAGCAGTAATGCCGTCGTCTTGGGCATTCGCCCTCAGCAGGAATTCCTGTTGAAGGGCTTATACCCGAACCGTCAAATCTCCTGCTCCTCTGATGCTGCTTGACCAGCTGTGCGTTTCGAGAACCAGACTCTTCGTCCCTGATCTCTAGCATCTGCAGTGTTCAGTTTCTGCTGGATGCAATAATTGCCAAACAGGTTTATTCATTAACTGAAAATACTTTGTGTTCTTACAAATGCATGCTGGGCTTGGATCGTCTCAGTATCGCTCCAACTAGATCAGCTGAATATGTTGGGAGCACAGCACTTGGTGTTTGTGCTTCTGGTGCTGGAAAAGCCTATCGCGTCTGAATGTAGATTAAGAGGTCGTATTATCTATGGGGGTAAGTAAGCATTTCAGTCTTCAATCTGACGAGCTCCTCCGAGAGATGGGAGGCATTGACAGAACTGAAACGTCGTTCAGGTGAACCAGAGATTAGATTAGATTAGATTAGATTAGACTTACAGTGTGGAAACAGGCCCTTCGGCCAACAAGTCCACACCGACCCGCCGAAGCGCAACCCACCCATACCCCTACATTTACCCCTTACCTAACACTACGGGCAATTTAGCTTGGCCAATTCACCTGACCTGCACATCTTTGGACTGTGGGAGGAAACGGAGCACCCGGAGGAAACCCACGCAGACACGGGGAGAACGTGCAAACTCCACACAGTCAGTCGCCTGAGACGGGAATTGAACCCGGGTCTACAGGCGCTGTGAGGCAGCAGTGCTAACCACTGTGCCACCGTGCAGATCTCCCTCAATTTAATTCTTCTTGCAATCCGTAGTTTTTAAACAGGTCTGAACCTGAATGAAGCACTCTCAGTTTTTGGTTGCTGCCAAATTTCACAAAAAAAATCTCATTTGTGCGCATTACTTCAGCTACTGAGGAATGCACTCCTTTTATATTAAACCTTCTATGTACATTTAAGTTTTTGTTACAAAGGATGGTTCTGATCTGAGAGTCCATTCTTTATGCCAAACTCTAACCACAGAGCTCAGTATCTGGCTCCACCTCCCCTGTTCAGATCACAGAAGAATGACAGTGTGCATCCCCTGTCTGCATTCTCGATAACAGACCACAGTAGACTATGGTGCACTGACCATGTGCTACCTCTCCTAATAGACCATGCTGGGAATGCGTCGTTGAGCCCCGACCTCTATCGCACCTGGCCAGACCACACGAGGAGCACAGTGCACTTTTTCTGTCAAATTTCGCTTTTCCAAAACACACTTGGAGAACCTTGCATAATGCATGTCGACTTATACTCTGGAATTCTTTTCCTTTCAGGTGAGATCTTTGGGTGCGACAAAATTCCTGGGACCTGTAGACAAACGATTTGTCGGAGTGATGAGTACAAAGTCCCTAACAGATGTTTCTGGGGTTATACCTGCTGCGTGGTCAGATGATGAAAACAACTGGGGAGTTGTGACTGTCGACTGTGACGTCACCACTTTAACAGCTTGTCTAACTACGGAGAGATCCTCCGAGTCCTCATAACATGACATTTTCTTCGATCTGTGTTAATTAAAATCACTTAATTTATCTCTAACTCGTCTCAATGTTGCATTTAGATATTTCACTAGTGGGGAGCTGTCTCAGTGCTCGCAACTGGGCAGCCTTGCTCCCTCAGCACTGATACTTCCAATTGTACCATGTCTTCAGCACGAACATTCCAATATTGCAGGAACCCCACAGCGCGAACCTTCTAATAATGTGTAGATCCCTCAGCAGTGACGCTCTAACAGGCCGTCACTCCGTCAGAACTGACCCTCTGTCAGAATAGCGCGCATCCAGCACTGGCATTCAGTTGAGATGAGAGTGAATATTCTGGAGACAGCAAACGCAATTGAGCATTGCTTGCATAGTTTCTGGGTGATAACCTTCAACTGTGGACATTGGAGCAATTTGGAATTTTCTCCATAGATATGCAAAGGATTGAGAGTGGGTAGGGTGTGGAGGGATTTGCTCGTGGTTGAAGTTGTTGCAATTCGTTAGGGTAGCTGAGAAGAGCGGGTGAAATATTTCCTACTGTGACCAAAAAAAAACAGAGCACGTTGGGACAGGCTGTCATTAAGTGATTAGAAAATATAATGAGCAGCAGCACAGTCGTATGGGGAAGCAAGATGGTTCAGTCTTTAACTGTGCTGCATCACAGTACAAGGCATACGGCTTCGGTCATAGACTTGGACGACTGCCTGTGTGGATTTTACACATTCTAGCCATATCCTCTGGGTGCTCCTGTTATCTCCCACAATGCAAAGTTGTGCATGTCAGGTGAATTGGCCGTGCTAAATTGCCCATAGTCTACAGCAATGTATAGATTAGTCAGGGCTAAATATAGGAAAACAGGGCAGTTGATTGGGTTTGGTAAATAACTCTTCAGAGGGCCGGGTGGACTGGATGGGCGGAAGGGATTGTTTACACACTGCAGGGATTCTGTAAAAAGAAGTCAGACAATAATCAGTTTTTCAAAGAATGGAGTTTTCTTCTGGATTGGATTCTCGTTGACTCTCGTTTGCCTTAATATCCGGAATTCCAAACCGCTCTCAAATTAACGCCTTACTTTTAAGGGTAATCACTTTCAACTCACGACTTGTACTTTTTCTTTGTCGAAGTTTGGATCAAAGCTGTCATGAATGTAAGACTAATAATCAAGGCGAGGAATTCTGGATTGACAGAGACTCTTGCTTTCTACGTTGTACTTCTTCAGAGAGAAAGTATAACATCGAGTTTGGTTCTGAAGCCAAATCCCATGACAAGATTTAACCTCCTATATATTTTATGGAGAAGATTCACAGTTCAATCAACAGCATTTGTATTTTGCAGCAACTGCCAAAACTGGGTGGGGATTGGAAGGGCTCAGGGACATAAATCTAAGTGTGCAGTTGGCAGTGCAGTAAGTTAATTTTGAAGATAACAGGTCAATGCAGGTATGGGTTTATCGTGACAGTGTTGGAAAGGATGCAATGGATAGTTGGGTAGGAAGATGAACAGGTACATCATGTCAATATGGCAGCGCCAATTTGTAGCATTGGTTCAGGTTCAGGTGGAGGAACGGCACCTTTGCAAACTATTGAAGTAGATATTTACATTGTGTGGCGGAAAGGTCCCAATGTGGACGACAAGACGTTCTTCTTCCAGTTGCCTGGTGGTTCGAATTTCGTGGTGGGGGAGGCCCTGAATTTGCTTGTCCTTGGAGTAGTGTGAGGGTGAGATGACGTGGTTGGCCACTGAGCGGTGGGTTTCATTGGCGTATGTATTCCTGAGATGTTTCCAGAAAATCTACAGGGGTTGCAGTCCTGTACCCAATGTAGAGAAGACCACATCGAGAGCAAGGGACACAGTAGATGTAGTGGGTAAATGTTCGGAAAAATCTCAAATGAATTTGAAAACGTACTTTGGGGCCTTCAACAGAGTTAAGGGGTAAATGTTAACATTTCTTTTGGCGGCGAGTGAAGGTTCCAAGTGTGGAGGGTGGGTAGATAGGGTGCGTGGACCCAACATGTGAGTTGCAGAGTAAATGGTCCATGTGGAACACTGGCAGGGATGGGTCGGGAAGTATACTTCTGCTGGTGAGCAAGAATTTTATTTGGCAGTGATTAGAAACGGACCTTAGAGACACCATTTTCACACAGACTTCCGTGTGTGTCGGAAATTAGTAGCTCCAGGAAGTGGTGGGAGATGTTAAAATTATAATAGTTAGAAGGTATCTTGATAGGTTACGGAATTGGCGGGATTTGGAGGGATATGGACAAATTGATGACAAATAGTATTAGATTAACTTAGGTTATCTGGTTTTCACGGACGAGTTGAAACGAAGGGACTTTTGCTTTGTTTTGCATCTCTATGATTATCTGACTCTGTGTAGAGTTATTGACTTTGGCAGGTCGATGCAAGAGGAGTTCATGCAGTAACTGGCAGGACCCTGAGGAGCATTGATACGCAGACAAATATTGGCATGCAAATCCATTGCTGCCTGAAAGTGTCAATAAAAGAGATTACGTGGTAAAGAAGACGTGTGGAGTAGTAGTCTTCATTAGTCAGGAAATTGACTATAAAAGTTGGCAAGTTTTTCGGCAGCTTGTGAAAAATATTGTTCCGTGACAATTGCAGCATTGTGTGCACTTCCGTTTTCCGCAGTACAGGAGGCCTTTGGAGATGTCGTGCAAAAGATTTATTAGGATGCTGCCTGGGTCAGAATGGATTTGCCATGAGGAGAAGTTCAATATTTTTTTCACGGGAGATTTAGAGGTTAAGTCGTGCATTCAAGGAGGTCGATAAAGTTATGAGTGGCATGAACAGAGTGAATTGCACGACCATCTTCAAGAGGTTGAAATATCAGAAACCAGGTTTATGATGAGAAGGACAACCTTTAACGTAGATGTGAGAGGCAACATTATTTTTTCTGCAAAGTATGGCAAGTGCCTATAACACGCTGCCAGCTTGTGAGGAAGCGTTAAAACAGATACGACAGCAACTTTCCAATGTAATGTTGGGAAAAACATGAGTACACAGAAAATAAAAGCTTTCTGACCATGTTCAGACGAATGGGATCAGTTCAGAAACACATTGTATATCTGCACAGACACGATGAGCTCAACGTCCTGTTCTTTTGAGGTGCTGCTCTATGTTTGAAATCATAATGAAGGAGCATCTCGATGAGACTGGGACAGCAAGAAGTTAAACGGTCGATTAGAGTGTGAGATGGAGACAGAGAGGAAGGAGAGTGAAGCAGAAATATGAAGAATAATTGAGTGAGAGTGAGAGGAGAGCTAACAGACGTTTCAGAATTTTCGGAGTTCCCCGTTCAGATTCAAGTCCATTCGTATGCATCACTTCTGTACACTCTCTCGACCAATGATGCTGTCCCAGTAATTTGCTACCAAATTTCCACAACACACATCCGGCTGTGTTCAAACCAGTGAGTCACAGAGCTCAGAGTTCAATCCTTATTTTCTCGACTACATGCTCATCCAGGGAAGAACACAAAACGAAAATCCAGCATGTCAACTTTTCAAAGTTGATCTAATCAACCTGCCACAGTCGGATTCGGGAGTGTTCGCTAAGAAAGGCAATGCTGGTTTGAAAAGGAAACAAGCCGAATCTCTTGAAACGCTTAATCACTCGAGCCCTAGGCAATATCCTGGCCAATCCCCAGAACCACCGCATCTTCTCCAATAAAACTTCATATCTCATACGATAAGCATTCCAGAACGGTAATCTTGGTAGCTGTGGGATTCTGTCAGTTTATAATAAATGACCGTGTCCCATAGCTACCTAGTCTACACCTCCTCCCACACTTCTCCCTGTAAAAACGCCATCCCATATTCCCAATTCCTTCGTCTCCACCGCATCTGCTCCTAAGGAGGTCCAGACCCAATACCGGACAACACAGATGGCCTCCTTCTTCAAAGCCGCAATTTCCCCACAGAATGATCGACGATGCTCTGCACCACATCTCCTCCACTTCATGCTCCTCCACACTTGAGCCCCGCCCCTCCAATCGCCACAAGGACAGAACCCCTCTGGTCCTCACTTACCATCCCACCAACCTCCACATACATCATATCATCCATTGTCATTCCCGCAACCTCCAAACGGACCCGACCACCCGGGATATAGAATATAGAACATAGAACATAGAAAAATACAGCGCAGTACAGACACTTCGGCCCTCGATGTTGCGCCGATCCAAGCCCACCTAACCTACACTCGCCCACTATCCTCCATATGCCTATCCAATGCCCGTTTAAATGCACATAAAGAGGGAGAGTCTACCACTGTTACTGGCAGGGCATTCCATGATCTCACGACTCGCTGAGTAAAGAATCTACACCTGACATCAGCCCTATACCTACCACCTCTTAATTTAATGCTATGCCCCCTCGTAATATCTGACTCCGTACGTGGAAAAAGGTTCTCATGGTCAACTCTATCTCAACCCCTAATCATCTTGTACATCTCTATCAAGTCATCCCTAAACCTTCTTTTCTCCAATGAAAACAGCCCCAAGTGCCTCAGCCTTTCCTCATGTGATCTTCATACCATACCAGGCAACATCCTGGTAAACCTCCTTTGCACCCGTTCCAATGCCTCCACATCCTTCGTCTCGGATGGCGACAAAAACTGCACACAATACTCCAGATGCGGCCGCACCAGAGTCTTATACAACTGCAACATGACCTTAGGACTCCGGAACTCAATTCCTCTACCAATAAAAGCCAGTACGCCATATGCCTTCTTCACAGCACTATTTACCTGGGTGGCAATTTTCTGAGATCTGTGTACATGGACACCAAGATTCCTCTGCTCATCCACACTACCAAGTATCCGACCATTAGCTCAGTACTCCATTTTCTTGTTACTCTTAACAAAGTGAATCACTTCACACTTAGCTACATTGAACTCCCTCTTCTGTCCCTATCAGCATTCCAAAAAGACCACTCCCTCCGTCACTCCCTTGTCAAGTCCACAGCCTCCACTAAGCACCTTCCCCTGCAACCGCAAGAAATGCAAAACTTGCGCCCACACCTCACCCCTTACTTCCCTCCAAGGGAACAAGGCATGTACTCAGATTTCTCCAGTTTCCTCATTTCCCCTCCCCCACCTTGTCTCAGTCCCAACCCTTGAACTCAGCACCACCTTCCTAATCTGCAATCTTCTTCCTGACCTCTCCGCCCCCACCCCCACTGTGGCCTATCTCCCGCACCTTAACCTCCTTCCACCTATCGCATTTCTAACGCCCCTCCCCCAAGTCCCTCCTCCCTACATTTTATTTTAAATGCTTGGCAAACTCTCCTCATTCCTGAAGAAGAGCTTATGCCCGAAACGTCGATTTTCCTGTTCCTTAGATGCTGCCTGACCTGCTGCACTTTTCCAACAATACATTTTCAGCTCTTGCCTTGTTGGTCTACCCACGTGCATGTCCTCGTACTTATTTGGCAGAAGCCCATTTCTCACTAATCGGCCCATCAATTCCATATTAGACTCTTTAAAATGGGAGAGAGTAGTATCTTGAATTACGAATAGCCTTCATCTGCTCTTTCATGATCCTATTCAGATCAGCAGCCACCCTTAAAAAAAGCCTAGCAAATATTCCTTCTAAAACAGGCATCAGCTTGGCCAGAACCAGAAAAACCAGGAGAATATACATTGCTCTTCGAATTTTCTCTAAGAACTCCTCAGAGTCGCCATTAGCAGACACGATGCTCTTTTTAAGGAGTCCATGCCAATCCGCATATAGTATTCATTCTCAGAGAAAAGGGATTGTTTCCACCTCCTATTTGTTAAAGTGAACACGTGTTAAGCATTTCCTTCACCACCCTGTATACCTGCGAAACCACTTTCAAGTAACCATGTCACTGAACGACTGGGTCTCTCGGTTCGGCAACATTCCACAGACGTCACAGCAACAGTATTAGTTCTATCCTTGTTTGGCTTACCAAAATGCAATGCATTGAGTTTGTCTACATTGCGCCCCATTGGCCACAACGAAAACTGTGTTGTGAAGCTGGTGGACATATGGTACACTAATTATGGCAGTACAAAGACCTGAAGCAGCTTTCGACCGAGTCTGTGTTTTTATCTTTTTATGGGTGTGTTTTCGTCTGTTCAATGTACACCTGCTTCACAAGATACACGACACTGATTGAAGAAGTAATCTGAAGAGATTTTGAGGTTGAATATAAAAGAGTTTGAGCACAGAACCCAACAAAATAGAGTGAGCTGTTGGTCAATGTCCAAGGACAGCTCAGTCCCTGCAGCTCACTGAAGAGTGGCAGACAGGATGGAGACGATCAGCATGTCTCTTCCTCTTCAGAGGTGAATGTTTAGCGAAAGTGTCCGTCCACTCGGTTTTGCTGTTAATTTGACAGGACCAAGTTGGAGCGAGCCCCTACCATGCATGGAAATGTGTTGATGACAGAAGTTTCTTGTTGTTCATATGCGGACAGTTTGTATCGCAATTGCAGTCACGAAGACGCTGAGGAGATCAAAGCAGAGATTTAGGAACAACGGCCTCCCTCGTTGGGTTTCCGGTGCTGTTACAGTCCATCAGAGATGAAAATGGAGTAGCGATTGAATCTCTGTGTTTTAAAGATCTTACCATATCCAATTAACAAACTACAAAATCGTTCATTGAAGCGGTGTCGGGCCATTCTGTATCTAAGTCGGTAAAATGTGGGGCTGGAATAAAGCACAGCAGGTCAGGCAGATCTGAGGAGCAAAGGAGTCCCCGTTATCAGCAGGACTTTATGCAGGACCCTTCATTCTGTATCGAAGGTCGATCCTGACTCTTTATCAGATATTGGCTGCTATGTGTCTTACCACCATGCTTGTGTGATGGCGAAAATCCCTTCCAAACCAAAGGTGTAACTCTCATGTTTGATACTTTTTATTAAATTGTGATTATGTAGTTTAACCTCTTCTTTAATGATTCACTCAAAGTATAAAACACCTGCACATCGCGCCCACAAAGGGTCTCTCCTTAGTCACTTGTTATTTTACACCTTCCTGATGCCGCTCGGTGACATATAAAAGTACATGATTTCCAATTTATCCACGGACCGATCCCACTTTTATCTCGTTCAGTTGGAAATTCCTATGAGATACCTGGGATCCTTTAATTGCCATCCACCTGAACCATTGTGACATAATTCAGTTATAATAAGAAATGAAAATTAAATCCTGAATTTACTGCAAATGGACTGAATTATATAAAGGCGATTTGTTATGACAATTAAACAGACTTCGTGAGACCACAGTTGGAGTATTTTGTCCAGTTTTGGTTACTGTTCTTGAGGAAAGATGTGGTGGCACTGGAGGCAGTTCAGAGAACATTCATCAAGTTGGTTCTCCACATGATAAAGCTGTAATAAAAGGAGTGCAAGTAACTTTGGCTTGAACTGGAACCTCATGATGGAGTTCAGGAGGATGAGTGTTTATCTGATTGAGGCACTTTTAGGAGAAATGCAATTGATAAGGTGGACATTGAGCGAATTATTCTTTTTTGTGGGATAGTTTCTACCAAGAGAACTGGGATACAGAGTAAAAAGAGGTAGGTTGAAAAAGAGGTAGGTTGATTGCTTCTCTCAGAGGATGGTGAGTCGTATGAGCTCACCTCCACAGAATGCAGTTGGGGGAATCTAGAATTAGAATGTGTACTCGATTTAGAATTAGAATTAGAATTGGGATTTTTGTCAAGTGTGCTCAAGCACAGAGAGAGAGAAGCAAAGTGAAAAGTATGCATTGTCTACAATCCCAGCGCAATCTTAGATACAGAGGTGTCTAATGACAAATCCTATATATTATGTAGAAATGTAAGAAAATATAATGAAAAGTCAACATGAAAGCCTTAAAATAGCAAAATTAAGAAATACTGTCGAAAGGTCAACATTGAATATGAGGAGCAGTGATTATATTATCTATGATTTGAGGTCAGAAGTGTGGCACTAGAAAATAACAGCACACCAGGCAGCATCAGATGAGAAGGAGAGTCGATGTTCAGCGATAAACCCTTCATCAGAAATGTGATATTCCTGATGAAGGGCTTTTACCTGAAAAGTCGACATTTCTGTTCTTCTTTTGGAGCCTGACATGCTAATATTTTGAGCTGCACACTACTTGACACTGATCACCAGCATCTGTAGTCGTCACTTTCACTCTTATTGCATGAGCATATTTCCTGGCACTAGTGCAGGGCAATAGTCACTTGCTACCTGTCAGCTCAAACTTGTGTACTCTCTAGATCTTCTTGTGGTGAATATGGACTCTTCGGTAACTGAGGAGTCAGGGATGGGTGCTTAACATCGTACAATCATTGGTGAACGCCAGCACTTCCTTTGAGGTGACATTTTGTTGGAGTGTGTCCTTTCTGGGTAAGGATGTCAACCCTTAAAGAGAGATCTTAAGGAACATCTTCTGTCGGAGGTTAGTATGTGTTCATTACCACAGACGACTATGCGGCTCCTTCGTGAAAATGCGTGTAGAATTAATAAGTAGAGTAAGTGTCTTGGGAAAAGAAAAGGAAGTGGAGTGAAGGATGATCAGATCAGCCACGATCGGTTTCAATGGCGGGAAAGACTCAATCGACTCTATGGTTTAATTCCCCCTCTGACTCTCCGGTCATATGGGAAGAAATTGAAAACTAAAACGTTCTGCTATTGCTCACATATAACATATAGAAAAATATTGACTTGTCAATGATAAATCTTAAGATATTGGAGACAAGTGCACAGAGAATTGACAAAGCACTACCCTCAAAGTACAGCAGGAATGAGGATGGGAAGAATTCAGCATTTAATTTGGCTGCTGAAAGCTCAGTGGCTCAGGGTAGTTCTCGTCATGTTCAGGGAATACCTGAGGAGCATACATGCCGAAAAGTATTTTCAGGCAGCGAGCGATTGCAGAGATACAGAGGGTGTGATGAACTGAAGGGATATCGCACCGTGATGCAATAAAACCAGCTATCATAGGCAAGCACTTGTGGAATAGCAGGAGCGGTTGAGGACTCAGGATGGCCTCATTCGTTCTCCAACACCTCCATTTTCGACCATTTTTTTCCATAACTCAACAGACAAAATTCTAAATATTTTTGTGCTTATTTTGGAAATCGAAGCAAACGCCAATGGAGAAACTGAGCAGATGCGGCATAATCCATGGAGAGACATACAGAGAGATCAAAACAGCGTGCATGTTCAGACCAATCTGACTTCCATCAGAGTTTCTTCAGAATTTAAACTCGAAACGTTATCAATGGTTGTTTTGCACTTGGAACGCTGTCAGACCATCTTGGGAATTTCTAGCATTCCGCGTGCTCTGCTTTCACTTTTAAATGTATCCAAGCATCCTATCATAACTCACAGTTAATCGAGCCTATGAGCGCTCTGTGACCATCAGTGATATGAGTATCAAAATCAATGTTATTGCCACCCTCCACTAAGCACTGCCCAGCCAAAATTTGAGGCACATGCGCATGAGAGTTGGAAGTACATGACCTCATAGACGAATCAATGATTAATCATCTCACAGAAACGCTGGCCATTGCCTCCATCTTCAACATGCTAAATTGCCAGACAACTGACTGTACCCATTGTGAACAGGGAAATGATGCAGGCTTTTATAGTCTTCTGTCAAGCTGTTTGTGGATGTCCTGATACACGTCAATTACCATCCCTGGCCGAGGTGGAAACCAATCTTTGAATTCTGATTCGGAATTCCTGCCTCACTGCATTATTGGATGAGTGGAACAGATAGGACACCGTGACCATGTAATTAGCAGCCTTAACTATTACCTTTAACTACTTTAGTTAAATGGTTGCCACATTTTTTTCTCATTCATCAGCGGGTACAAATAAGGGTGGAGTTCATAGCCATGTTCTTCCGAGGGAAACAAAATAAAATTCCATGCAGCAGAAGAAAGGAATGCAGTGAGTTTTTTTCATCTGTTTTATCAACTCTTCGAAATTGCAGGGCCATCTTTTGGGAACCATGTCCATTAAACACAAGGTCTCTCTGTTCCTGTAGTGACCTCAAAGAGACTGATCCTGCATTGTCTCTAACTAGAAGCAATCATTATTTCAGCATATACATAATTTCCCTAACTTTTATTCTCATCTCAATCGTTGGGCATCCAGGGATCTTTGGATGGCTTTAGACAGCCCATATTTATTTCTCTTCAGTCGGTTCACACACACCACCCTACTCATCCCCTTTTTTGAAATTTGTTCATTTTCATCCATAGTTTTACCATTGCAATACATTTCCAATCGATGTAATCCTGTTCAACTTAAAGATCCCTATATATCTCCACATTTCCAATCAAAGTTTATAATTATTGACTGATGATGATCTTGTTCCAACTTCAGATTGAACCTTATCATGTTATGATCGCTGTTTCCCAAATGCATCCCGGCCTGTGACTTTCCCATGTTGATCTGCTTAAATTCCAAAGCCCCGATCCAGTATGTCTCCCTTTCTCGTTGGACTCGAAATCTGCTGCTTTAGAAAGTTCCCCTGCGCACATTGCTGAAATTATTCCCCTCCTCATACCACGTGGTGTTTTCTCCGCGTGTTCCCTCGAATAATTAAAATGATCAGCAAGTTAAACCCAACCAATCCTGAAGGTTTCCAAATTCATCCTCCAAACGTGATGTTCCACGTCCCACCCATTGTCCCACTGTAAGACATTCACAAAATAAACCACTGTCCCCTTTTTGTTGATCATCTCAAGTCCATTAGAACATCATAAGTTTTTTTTTGGTCTGGCATGATGGATCAATAGTTAGCACTGCTGCCTCGCAGCACTAGAATCCCAAGTTCGATTCTTGCCTCGGGCGAATCTCTGTGTGGAGTCTGCACATTATCACCATGTCTGCATGTGCTTCCTCCGGGTGCTTGCGTTTCCTCCCACAATCTGAAGATATGCTGGTCAGGTGAATTGGCAATGCTAAATTGCCCATCTTGCTGGGGGCATTAGTCAGTGGTAAATATAAGATAGGCGAATGACTCTCGGTAGGTTACTCTTCGGATGGTGTTTGTTGTCTTGTTGGGTGAAATTGCCTGTTTTGTGTACTGTAGGTGACCTCAGATAATCTGTTGAGAACTCCACTCCCCAATCCCACTGCATGAAAAATAGTCCTAACCTACATAGTATCTTAACATGCTTCAGTTCTGCCATCGTGCCAATCGATCTGCCAAACCTTCATGACTCTCCATGTATAGACAGAACATCTGCCTTACTTTAAATGCTCAAAACTAATTGCAACACTGCAGGTGTGATATAATCGAGGTCAGTATAGAGGGATTACTACATCCTAAGTGGGCCAATCTGAATAAGTGTTATGCTGCCAGATGGTCTGTCCCCAGGCAGAGGACATTGTCAGTTAGACAGTGATGAGGAAGCGGTGGATACCCCTGTTAAAAGACGGCACTTAGGGCGATAGAGTCACGACTACGAGAGCATCACTCGACAATCTGTAAGCACGGGAGTGGTATGTCCTATTGCGCGAAGGGCTGTAGATGATATAACAAGGACTTTGAGTAGGCATCTGATAAAGTTCCCCATGATACGCTGATGGAAAAGATGAAGGCGCATGGGGTCCAGCGTGTTCTCGCTGGGTGGAGAGTGAACTGTCTGGACAACAGGAAACAGAGAGTAGTAGTGGAAGGGAGTTTCTCAAAATAAGACCATAAGACCATAAGACATAGGAGTGGAAGTAAGGCCATTCAGACCATCGAGTCCACTCCGCAATTCAATCATGGTGATGGGCATTTCAACTCCACTTTCAAGCATTCTCCCCATAGCCCTTAATTCCTTGTGACATTAATAATTTATCAATCCCTGCCTTGAAGACATTTAGCGTCAAGGCGTCCACTGCACTCCACGGCAATGCATTCAAAAGGTCCACCACTCTCTGGCTGAAGAAATGTCTCTGCATTTCTTCTGAATTGATCCCCTCTAATTCTAAGGCTGTGTCCATGGTTCCTAGTCTCCTCGCCTAACGGAAACAATTTCCTAGCGTCCACCCTTTCCAAGCCATGTATTATCTTGTAAGTTTATATTAGATCACCCCTTAATCTTCTGAGCTCCAATGAATACAATCCCAGGATCCTCAGCTGTCCCTCGTATGTCAGACCTACCATTCCAGGGATCATCCGTGTGAATCTCCGCTGGACATGCTCCAGTGCCAGTATGTCCTTCCTGAGGTGTGAGGTCCAAAACTGGACACAGTACTCCAAATGGGGCCGAACCAGAGCTTTATAAATTCTCAGTAACTTTTATATTCCAACCCTCTTGAGAGAAATGACAACATTGCATTCGTTTTCTTAATCACGGATTCAACCTGCATGTTTTTCTTTAGAGAATCATCGACTAGCACTCCCAGATCCCTTTGTACTCTGGCTTCATGAATATTCTCACCGATTAGAAAGTAGCCCATGCTTGTATTCTTTTTTTTCCAAAGTGCAAGACCTCGCATTTGCTCATATTGAAGTTCATCAGCCATTTCCTGGACCACTCTCCCAAACTGTCTAGATCCTTCTGCAGCCTCCCCACTTCCTCAGTACGACCTGCCTGTCCACCTAACTTCGTATCATCAGCAAACTTCGCTAGATGCCCCCAGTCCCTTCATCCAGATCATTAATATATAACGTGAACAGCTGCGGCCCCAACACTGAAATCTGTGGGACACTGCTTGTCACCAATTGCCATTCCGAAAAAGAAACTTTTATCCCAACTCTCTGCCTTCTGTCAGACAGCCAATCCTCAATCCATGCCAGTAGCTCACCTCGAACACAATGGGCCCTCACATTATTCAGCAGCCTCCCCTGTGGCACCTTATCAAAGGCCTTTTGCAAGTCTAGATAGACCACATCCATTGGGTTTCCCTGGTCTAACCTACTTTTCACCTCTTCAAAGAATTCTAACTGATTTGTCAGGCACGACTTCCCCTTATTAAATCCATGTTGACTTGATCTAATCCGACTCTAATCTTCCAAGAATTTAGAAACCTCATCCTTAATGATGGATTCTAGAATTTTATCAACAACTGAGGTTACGCAAATTGGCCTATAATTTTTTGTCTTGTATCTTGATACTTTCTTGAAGAAGGGGGCTTATAACAGCAATCTTCCACTCATCCAGGATTTTTCCTGACTCGAGTGACGTTTGAAAGATCTCAACCAACGCCTCCGTTATTTCCACAGCCAGCTCCCTCAGAACTCTAGGATGTAGCCCATCGGGGCCAGGAGATTTATCAATTTTAAAACCTTTTAGCTCTTCTCGCACTTTCTCTTTTGTAATGGCAACCATACTCAACTCAGCCCCTTGAATCCATTTAATTGTTGGGATATTACTCATGTCTTCCACTGTGAAGACTGACACAATGTATTTATTAAGTTCTACAGCTATTTCCTTATCTCCTATCACTAGGCTTCCAGCATCAGTTTGAAGTTGCCAACGTCTACTTTTGCCTGTTGTTTGTTTCTTATGTATTGAAATAAACTTTTACTATCATTTCTAATATTACTGGCTAGCCTACGTTCATATTTGATGCTCTCCTTTCTTATTCTTACTCTCTTCTGGTGGGGTCCGTTTGGAGGTGGAGGAAATGATGACGGATGATACAATGTCTATGTATGTTGGTGGGATGGTAGGTCAGGATCAGTGGGGTTCTGTCCTGATGGCGATTGGAGCGGCGTGGCTCAAGGGTGGAGAAGCGGGAAGTGGAAGCGATGCAGTGGAGGGCATCGTCGATCATGTCTGGGGGTTAATAGCGGTTGTTGAGGAAGGAGGCCATCTGGGTTGTACGGTATTGGAACTGGTCTTCCCGGTAGCAGATGCGGCGGAGACGAAGGAATTGGGAATATCGGATGGCGTTTTTACGGGGATCAGGTTGGGAGGAAGTGTAGTCTGTGTAGCTGTTGGGCTGTTCGCCTCATAGTAAATGTCGGTGTTGGTACGGTCGCCCGAGCTCGAAATGGAAAGGTCTGGGAAGTGGAGGGAGGAGTCTGAGACGGTCTATATAAATTTGAGGTCGGAGTTGATGGTGTTGGTGAAGTGGAGGAAGTGTTCAACCTCCTCGTGGGAGCACGAGGCAGCGCCGATACAGTCATCAATGCAGCGGAGGAAAAGGCAGGGGGTGGTGCCAGTGTAACCGCGGAAGATGGACTGTTCCACATATCATACGAAGCGACACGCATAGCTGAGGCCTATGCGGGTGCCCATGGCTACTCCATTGGTTTGGAGGAAGTGGGAGGATTGGAAAGAGAAGTGGTTCAGGGTGAGGACCAGTTCAGTCAGTCGAAGTAGGGTGTCAGTGGAAGGGTACAGTTTCCTATGGCGGGAATGGAAGAAGTGGAGGGCTTTGAGTCCTTCGTGATGGGGGTAGAGGTGTACAGGGACAGGATGTCCATGGTGAAGAAAAGGCGTTGGGGAACAGGGAAGCGAAAATCATGGACGAGGTGGAGGGCGTGGGTGGTGTCCCGAATGTAGGTGGGGAGTTCTTTGACTAAAATGGACTGGATCGTGTCGAGGTATGTAGTTCAAATATCTCGAAGCTGAAGTATAATCTTGCAAGTTACTTAGAAGAAAGTTGCATATCCTTTTTTGTAATAAAGACAAAACATGCATCATTTGGCAATGCTTGAAACTACAAGGTCATGTTCAATTAGCCATTAAGGATTAATCATTAATGGTTTTATTTGAAGATACCACTTCTCAGAATACAGGAAATGTTTTCACTGATTTCTCTCCATTGTTGCTGCCAGACCCTCTGGGCCTTTCCAGCAATCTCTCTCTTTGTTGTTAATATCCATAATTCTGTCTGCACTTTGATTTAAGTGATATGTTCCACTTGACTTCTTTGGAAACAATTCATTACCATTTCTTTTTGACAATGTATGACGCTTTCCCATTTCACATTCTTTTAATGTAAACTTGACCCCTTTAATTCCCATGGCAAACTTTTCAGGAACTCTGCCAGAATCTTACTTTCCAGACCAAACAGTAAAATGCACATTTTGCTTCCAATATTCTAAAAAGAAGCTTTGTGGTTTCCAGGCTTGCCAAATGCCGCATGTTTGGTCTTTGTTGCAAAAAAGCATAATCAACTTTCTCCTAAGTAACTTGCTAGATTATATTTCAGCTTCAATTTTTCCATAATTATTGAATTCACAATTCACAATGACTTACTAAAGTTTTTTTTAAGTATGTGCTGGACCTGCAGTGTTGCTCGCTCACAGGTTTCATTAGTTGTCAAATAATTCTTTTCAACAATTTTCTCTCAAAATTCATGCTACTTACATTGGCTATACTAGCTGCTATCTTAATTTAAAATCGAAAAGAATTAAATTCGTTTTCCTTTAAGCAATCCATTGAATTCCCTTGTCAAGCTTTAACTAGCAACCCCTGTCAAATAATTTTATCCATCCCAATTCGTCGAAACAATTCCATCCACTCTCGGCAGTTTTAAAGCATGCCCTTATGTGGGGAATTCGAGTGATTGTGGTCAGTTTCGGATCCTTCTGATGTCCAAGACTTTCTACTACAAGACTTCCGCCTCCCCTTTTGTATTCTTGAAACCAATTCATAAACAACTTAAAATCCAAAACCCCTTGAGGAAACCCAGTGGGTTAATAATCCCCATGCCCATAACTCTCACCACATTGAAATTATGTGAGAAAATTTAAAGTTGGCAGGAGAAAGAGTCAACTCAACTAATCTCGCAAGCGGCAGAGCCCATGTCACTCGATGACGCCATGTCACATTTTCCCTTTTTCAGTTTTAGAAAAACAGTAAGAGCGTCTTCTAATCCTATCAAACTGACACTTCAAAGCTCCATTGTCGTCACGAAACCGTCTTTTGGATTTTCCTTTTGATAACACGTTGAAAATAAAATGAATGGCAAACGGATAAAAGCATTATCATTTCAAAATCGGAGTTTAAATTGAAAGAAATCAAAAAAAAAATGCATGTTTTCAGAACAAATAAAATCGTTTTCTTTTGGAAAAAAATATTTTCTATGGGAGCTTTCTATCGGAGCCTTAAATAACGATCCAAAATCATTGAAATAGGAATTGAAAGTCTTGAACTCATGATGCTTTTGCATGTCTCTTTTTTTCTGTACTGATGTTCATGTGAAATAAGGGATGCTTACAACTGTCATAGGAATTTTTGGCGAATGCATTACAATTTTCTCTAACGATTTTTTTTATTCACTGATGGAAAGAGACTTGTCTTTCTGGTCTCTAAGTTTACCTGAGGATTCCATTCCATTTTTCACCCCTTTCTGAGATCAATCTGTGTACGATTACACACTGACGTTGCCTCGCTGCACAGCGATGGAATATAGTGTTAAACACTTTCAGCTCCAATTTCAACAACCTGCAAAGCAAGAATTCCACATAAGGAATGTACACAGATTTTTGTTAGGCAGGTTTTGAAAGTTTTCTGTATCATCAACTGTTTCAACATCAGTATCCAATATTGCGATTGTCTATTCCCACAACTTCAGTATATTGTTATCATCATGCTTATCCTATTTCTGGCTGCTTGGATTATTCCAAATGTTTAATTATTTTTAAATTAAAATTAACTTTTTAATTATTCTAAGCCTGGTTGCTGCGCAAAGATGATATGATTCGATAATGGACACAGTGGAATGTAGCAAAATACACTACAAATTAAATGATAATAATTAGGAAGTTTTTGCTGGTTTTATTATAGATAATAAATATGAAGTGTGATGAATACATTACGTAGTAAAGTAATATGTTGAGATATATAGGGGCATCCATCACACAGTAGAAATATAAATAGTAGCAAATATACATTATTCATTAGGGATATCAACAACACATGTAAAATAATGAGTGCTGGAATTCTACAAAAATGTTCAAAATTGAATCTCACTGCTTCCTGCCCGTGGGGGCACCAGTTTCCAATGCCACATCTGGAGAACTCAGGTTCCATTCACAATCTCAGTCAAAGCTGGAGTCCCTTCATAAGTACAAAGTCCGCTAACATAATAACATTCTGAATCTACGAATACATATTTTCTTTCAGCGTTCCCATCGTACTGGAAGAATTTTTCCAAAACTACATTACATTAAAACGATATGTGCAGGTAGACCTTTGTAACGGCTCCTAAAAATAGTTCCCACTGATACGTTCTTCCTTTTCAATAAAAACAAAACAGGCTATTTTTGCATTTGATCTGCTTTTCCATAGTTTTTCATTTAATTTGTACATTGTCACCTCCAATTGAAGTTTAACAGTTCAGCTGTAATAGCCTGAATTGAAGACACCATTTGTAAAAGCAGATCATTTTATGTAGCCTGGATCATTGTGTTGGCAGTCTTGTCCAGCCGTCAACCATGTTTAGATTGTAGCTAAACCATCCCAGTCGCATGTATACATCTGTGCGCTGAGTTCATCCGCTTTACCTATCAAGCCACGTGCATTGAAACAAACTGCAGTTTAATTCAGACATTTTCTTTGTTCCCTTGCATACTTTTCCCTTCCTTGTCCAGTTGACTTACTGTATGTTAGTTCTGTATCGGACTGAATCTTTATTTCACCTCTTGACGCTGTACCCACCTCACTGCTGGCCTCGTGTAAACCCGACAGGGTGGCTCCTGCAAATCTCCCCTCCAAGAAAATTATCTCCCTCTGAAGTTCACCTCGGCTCCAGAACAATTCAAAAGATCCAAAAAATCTGAATCCCTACATCTACACTAGCTCAACAAAAATGCATTCATCCGCCACCTGATTTCCCAATGGTTCTGTCGGTTAAACCGTTCCACCGGGAATCTTGTCGTTGCTGAGTGCAGCCAGCATATCAAGAACAGTGTTGAGCTCTGACTGATTCCTGACTGATACTGTTCCGAGCGGGGAATTTGTCGGTGTTGAGGGTTTTGACATAACCAGCATTTTCATGTCATCGAAGAGCAAGCAAAGGATGGCGACAAACGTCCATGTACAACTAACAGAGTGAAACCTAATGCGTAATTTTGACAGTATCAAAGGCCTTTGTAAAGTTGAACAGATTCGTTTCTCTGCATTTTGCTTGTATCTGTCTGGTGGTGCAATTCATGTGTATGTCTAAGCCATGTTGTCAACCAATGCCATCAAGCTGCCACATGCAGATGATGCTTGTGGGTGTGTGATCATAAGGCATGTGAGAGCATTGGTTTCATTCTGAACATTCGCATGTCAAAGGTAGTCCTCCAAAATTATAGGTGGAAAACCGTGATCATCAAAGTGGATGGGCCGCCTTGAAGAAATTTGACGACTTCCAATACCTCACGAGTTTCCTGTCGATGAAGGGGACCAGTACAAGTGCAGACATCAATCGCCTGAGGAAACTGATATTGGAGTGCAATAGCATGAGTTCCAAAAGCAAGATCATCATTTGAAGAGCTGTGGTTGTTTCCTTCGCCTTCTATCGTAATGAGATATGGAGTGATCAGAGCAAATATTGGAAGGTGCTGGAACTGGATTCCCAATGCTGCATGGACAATATCCTGAGAATCTTCTGGGAAGAAAGCCACAAGAACTCGGCCGCGTTCGCCATCATAGAGGCAATGACCACCCTTGGTCAGCTACAACGGGTTGGATACGTGATCGAATTAAAACTCCTCAAGTTGGTTTCTAATCCAAGTTGTGAAATGGCGTCCGAGCCCCAGATGGACAGAGGAGCCGATTCAGTCATACACTGAAGGTCTCTCTGGTGAAATGCAGTATTCTCATCGACACTTTTCAACGATTGGTCAAGACTAACCAAAATGGCAGAAGAATGCCCCAAGTCTAACAGATTTGCAACGTCTGTATAGGCACGCCTGGACTCACCCAGAGAGTGAAAACCAGTCATTCTCGTCTGCGAAGGCGATAATCTACGAACACCATTTGGACCAATTGTGCAATGACCTCTGGTTGCTAATGCTCCCCTTTGAGAATTTGCAGAGACTGTTATGGGAATTTTTTGACGTGCCACCAGGGAAACAACACATCATCGCGAAGACTCACTCGTCCCCGACATTAATTCCTGGTTGTGCACAAGTCTCACCGATCGTAAATGTTTGCTTATACTCTCTCACAGTCTTCTTCACTACAGAGCCAGGCATAGCTCCAATAACTGGCTGTCCATGCTATTTTCGCCTGAGGCAACCGATACTCACCGGTACGCAAAATGCTGTACTGAGAGGTGATGATGCCCACATGGCCTGCCTACTTCTTATGGCAGTCGTCCAGGAATTCTCGCCGTGATAGCATTGTTGGTGAACCTGTAGCTTAAGGATTGCAAACGACGACCACCCTGTAAGGTGCATCTAGGGTTGGGCATTAAATAGTGGACCACCAGTCACATCCATATCCAGAACATGAACTAATAATCTACCTCATTGAACTTGTGATGTGAACACTTAGCTGAAACTACTATCTGTCATGCTGCTTGCCTCCTGTCTGCCCCTCATGTCCATCTGCAGGTTCAACCAGCTTGAGAAAATCTGCAAATGGACACGCTTCCTGCAGTCATAGTAGCCAGCGCCACTCGATTGCTGCCTTATCTACCACATCTGACACGATGAGAATTCGACACATCTGCGTCTAATATATATGTCCTGCTGACAACTACCGGACTCAGGAAAGCAATGTCTTCACTTGCCCTGATTTCTTCGCACCTCACCCTCCTCAGTAAAGCACACTTTTCAAGTAACCCCCACGTAAGCGGCCAGCAACAATTCAGAAAAATGTTAGAGGACTCTCTCCTCCACCGCTGCCCTCCCTGGATCGTTAATTTGGTTCTACCAGGGGCATTCGTGCTTCAGAAAACATGAATGCTGATTTCAATATTGATCTCCTGCATCTGCACTTTTCAATGTCATCTCCCCATTTTCAATCTGAACCTTGGGCGTTTTTTTTTCCTGTTCACGAACAGATTTTTTTTGACAATTTTATTTGTTTTGCTAAATATATAGAGCAATACCCTGTGAATATTTGCCTAAAGTTTACTTTGCATGAAATTATATGAAGGTAAAATGTGGAGAAAAATGTGAACACTGATAAATAAATGATATCACGGAATTAACCAAATGTAGATGTATCGAGGCAGGCAGATCCACACTTCTTTGTATTTGGCAGGAGGAATTGATAAGGTGAAAAAAGAGGGCAGATGCCATCCTTGTTCATTTGTCAAGACATCGAGTATATATTTTGCATGTCATGTGGGGATTGTGTGCAATTCCAGTTCGTCTATACTTAGAAGTGACTTTGGAAAGAGTATAAAAATATTTGGTCGACACTAATGGCTGGCAAAGTACTTCCATGAAACAAAAACAAACTCAAATTCGGCCATCAGTTTCAATTATGACCCAAATACCAAAACGCAATCGAATTTGAATTTTGCTGTTTGTGATGACATCAATCTAATGAAATGATTCTACGTTTTGGGGCTAAAATCAGACATTTTGAACAGTTAGGGGGAGGACAGCAACAAGAGCCAACAAACCGACTGCGAGCCGAATATCTATCTGAAAGCTCTCTGTCCATAACACATTTGTGCATCAGAATTCCAACGTCAACCAAGAAGAATCTACAATAAGGTTCAACATCTGGACAGGATTTTGTGTTTGAAATTGATCTTTCCATAAATTTAAGATGGAATTTATCTTATCAGTATTGTACATTGTTTGGGGTTGGGGTGGGTGGGGGTGGTGCGGGAAAGCGTGTTTTAAGAGAAATGAGTTGTAAACAGACGTTACTTTAATGTTCTCTATTGGACTTCAAGAATAATATTGTTAATTTTTACTTGAAGATTGAAAGATTAAGGCGTGAGGTGAGCTTCTTAATATGTCAGGTTTAAATTATCAGAGGGGTTTACACTGTGTGTAAATGGTGTAATTGGATTTTTAAAATCATGTTTCTGTGTAATCTTCGTGGATGCACAGGCCTTTTATTTTTGCACCGTTCAATTGTAAGGACGTCATTAGTAGAAAAGTCACTGAATGTCAACTTCTTTTTGGGTTTTTCGGAACGAATTGATGGTTTATAACCCAGAACATAGATCATAGAACAGCACAACACAGTACAGGCCCTTCGACCCACGATGTATTGCCGAGCATTTATCTTAATCTGCGATCAAACGGAACTGCGCACCCCTCAATTTATGTCCATTCATGTGCTTATCCAGTATTCGCTTAAATGTCGCTAATGTCTGTGACATTTCTAGCACTGCTGGCTGTCCATTCTACGCACCAAAAAACTCTCTGACTAAAGATCCAATACTTGACATCTCCAGTATACATTACTCCAACCAGTCTCAAAATTTGATTCTCGTGTTAGCCACTTCCGCCCTGGGGAAACGTTTCTGGCTTTCTATGCTGTCATTACATTGTACACCTCTTTAAAGTAACCTCTTTTCCTTTCATCTCCTCTGTGGAAATCGCTAGCTCACTCAAACTTTCTTCATGAGTCAAGGCCTCCAATTCAGAATGCGTCCTGGAAAATTTTGTCTGCACCCTCCCAGAAGCATACATATCCTTCCTATGATGAGGTGACCGGAACCGGACGCAATATTCTAATTGTGGTGTAATCAAGCTTTTATAGAGCTGCAGCTAAACCTCGCTGCTCTGAAACTCAATTCCCTCTCTTCATGAAAGCCAACAAAAAACCTTCTGAAAATTCCGATCAAACTAGGTGACAAGTTTGAGGGATTTTTGTACGTTGGCCCCAAGATCCGTATGTACCTCTACTGTGTCAATAATCCAGTCTTTAACGCTGTATTCCTCATTCTAATTCGACCTTCGAAATAAATTGCATCGAATTTATCCAGGTTGAAATCCATATGCCACTTCTCAGCCGAGATTTGCATCCTAGCAATGTCTCGATTAAGCCTGCTAAAGACTTAAACACTATTTGCAACACCACCCAACTTTGCGTCACCGGCAAATTTACTAACTCAAACTTCCACTTCCTCATCCAAGTAATTTGTATGAGAGACAAAGAGCAGAGGCCAACGAACAGATTCCTGTGGAATTCTTCCCATTCACAACTACTCGCTCTCTTCTTTCAGCCATCCAATCATCTATCAAGACAGCTACATTTCCTGACATCCTATACCTCCTAACTTCCTGAATGAACCGAATGTGGGAAACCTTATCAAATGCCTTACTGAAATACTGAAATACACCACATCGCCCGCTCGCCGTTTGTCCACTTGTCTCATGATATCCTCAGAGAAATCAATCAGGGTTGTGAGCTATTGCCTGCTCCTAACAAAGTCATATTTAATGTCTTTAGTCAAACCGTGTTTTTTATTCCAAATAGTCATAAATCCTATTTCTGGGAATCCTTTCCATTAATTGCTCACCAAAGACTATTCCGTAATTCCCAGGGATTTTCCTATTCCCTTTATTGAAAAGAAGAACAACATTCACATCTCCAGTTATCCGGCACAGATCCAATAGAGAGTGACAATGCAAGTATTATCGCCAGTGCCACTGCATTCTCCTTCCTGGCTTCCCACAGTAACCTTGGATATATCTCGTCTGGCCCTAGGGATTTGTCTATCTTGATGCTTCCCAGAATTTCCAGCATATCGACACTCATAACGGCAATCATTTCAAGGCTGGCTGTGCAGCAGGACAGGGAGAGGAAGAGTGGAAGGTGCATCTCAAAATGGAGAACTGTGATGTATCGTGTTGTACATTGATCCGTGACGGGGTCATTTTTGTTTGTGATATACATAAATGATTAGGAGGAATGCACAGCTGGTCTGATTAGTAAGTTTACGGATGACATAAACTTTGCTGATGTAGCATTTAGTGAATTGGATTGTCAGAGAATGCAGCAGAATATAGATAAATAGGAGAGTTCGACAGAGAAATAGCAGATGAAATTCAATCCAAGCATATACGAGGTGATGCACTTTGTAAGATCCAATTCAAGAGTAAACTATACGTTAAATGGAAAAGCTCCATTGTAAAAGCTCCATTGTAAATTGACCGAGAGATCTGGATGTACAGGTCCATTATAACCTGAAGGTGGCAATGCAGGTCGAAGAAGTGTTCAAAACTCCAGACGGCTAGATTTCCTTCATTGGTCGGGGTACACTGTTCAAGAGTTGACACGTCATGTTAGAGCTGCATAGGCTTCAGTTCAGCCTCAAATGGAACACTGCGTTCTGAACTCCAAATTGCCAAAACGACGTGGATGCATTTCAGAATATGCAGAGTCGGTTCACCAGGACACTTCGTGGTATAGAGTGCGCTATCTATGAAGAGATGCTGAGCAGTTTAACACCATGTTCATTAGAAACATGGATGTTGGGGGGGGGGAGCTTATTGAAGTGTACAAAATCATGAGCGTTATAGACAGGGTGGATAGCATGAAGCTGTTTCGCAGAGGAGGGGGCTCCATTAGGAGAAGGCACGATTTCATTTTGAGTGGTGAAAGTTTACGGGAGACATGCATAGAACTTTCTTTACATATAACGTGGTGGGTGTCTGGAATGCTTTGCCAGCAGAGAGGGCAGAGGTAAACATGATAGTGTCATTTTAAATGTATCGAGACAGATACATAAATGAAAAAGGTCCAGAACAATACAGATTCTAAAGACCCAACAAGCCATAACAACTCTCGCAGTAAAAAAAAGGCAAATACCTCGTACATCTGTCCTAATTCCATCACCCGTCGATTTAAAGCTATGTTTCCTCCTGCTACACATTACCATCTGTGGAAAAAAGGCTCTCACTGTCCACCCGACCTAATATTCTGTTCATATTTTATGTTTCTATTATGTCATCTCTCAAGCTTGTTCATTCACAACGAAAACAGCCTAAACGTCCCTCAGCCTTTTTTCACTGGGCCTTCGCTCCATGCCAAGCAGCACCCTGGTAAATTTCCTCTGCACAATTTCCAACCCTTCCACTTCTTTCCTTTCATGCGGTGACCAGAACTTTAAGCAATACTCCAAGTGTGGCTGCACTAGAGCTTTGTGCAGATGCAACATAGCCTCATTACTCCGAAACTGACTCCCCAACCAATTAAAACTAATGCACCGTTTGTCTTCTCCATATCCCTATCAACCGAGGTGGTAAATTTCAGGAATCTATGCACATGGACACCGAGATCTCTGCATATCCGCAATACCAAGAATATGCACCGTTATCCCAGTGCTCTTCGTTCCTGTTAATCATTGCAAAGTGAATCAACTCACAATTTTCTGAGCTCAACTCAATTTGTCACCTTTCAGCCCAACTCGGCTGCTGATCCATGTCCCGCTGTAACCTCCAGTATGCTTCAGCAATATCCACAAATCTACCGACGTCAGTGTCATTTGAAAACTTAATAAACCACCCTTCTAACTACTCATGCAGGTCACTTAGCAAAACTGACAAATGACCGTGCACCCAAAACAGTGCGTGTAGTACACCACGATAAACAGACCTCCAGACGAATATTTCCCATCAACCATCATCCTCTGTCTTCTTTCAGCTCGCCAATGTCTGATCGAACCCGCTAACTCACCCCCAGATCAGTTTGTTTCTGCAGTAGTCTTCTGTGTATTAAGTTATCAAACACTTTACTGAAATCCATATACGCCCGATAAACCTATTTACCCTCATCGACCTGTTCCTTCGTCTTCTCAAAGAACATTATAAGGTATGTGAAGCACGACGCTTCACAAAACCTTGTTGACCATCCCTACACAAATTATTCATTTCTAGATTATTATAATTCCCATCCTTTCCAAATCATTACTCACATCACATATAAGACACACTGGTGTATGATTACCAGATTTTCCCCACTCCTCTTATTGAACGAAGAGGAAACATTTGCTGTCCTCCAATCTTCCAACGCCATTCCTGTAGACAATTACAACATCAAGGTCCAATCCAAAGATTCTACAACCTCGTCCCAAGCTTCCCAGAGAATCTGATGATAAATCCGATGTTCCCCAGGATGTATCCATTTTCACAGTTTCCAGAATTGCTAACATCTCCTCCTTGTGAAACTCAATCCTCTGTACCTCAGTATGCTCCTCTTCAACTTTGTCCTTTTCCAATGTGAATACTGACGAAAAAATATTCATTTAGTTCTTTGCCACACAAAACTTTCCACCACTGTCCATGTATGGTCTTAAACTTATTCCTGACATACCTATAAAAAGCTTCAGGGGTTCCCTTGATTCTACCTTACAAAGAGTTTTCATGTGCTCTCATAGATCTTCTGAGCTCTCTGTTTAGGTCCTTCCTGGCTATCTTGTAACTCTGAAGCGTTCCGATGGAGTCTCTTCGTCTCACCATCACATTAGTCTTCTTTTTCTTCTTAACAGGGTATTCCAGGGACAAGTTCCCACCATTGTTCCTGATCACCCCGCATTATCTCTGAGCATTCTCTTTTTCCTCACCTAATTTTAGAATGCCTTTGGTTTTCCTTAATCTGCGTTGAAAAGCTTTTTCCTGCCTCCTCCGAGATCTCCTCTGTCCATTTTTGAGTTAATTGCGAGGTACCCTTTGAAACGCTAAAGCTTTGTCCGAGCTTTGTTGCTCAACATTAAGTAAGGTCCTCCTTCCTCTTGACAAGGAACATCTCTTCGCTTGTGACTCAAGGCTCCAACACATTCCAATTCCTTGCCTGTCATAGAGGGAAAATTTGTTCTACACTCACAACAAGATTTCCTTAAACTGTCTCCACATTTGTGTTGTGCATTTCCCGTAGAATAATTAATCCTAATTTATACTACATAGCGTCGGTCTAATCGGGGTTTAATTTTCCCTTACTCCAATTAAATGATATTCCATACTGTCTGCGTCTAGCTCTCTCCATGGCTATGGTAGAGGTGAGGCAGTTTTGTTCACTGTCACGTAAAATGCGCTCCCAAAAGGAGACTTGAGACCTGACCTGGCTCGTTGCAGATAACCAAATCCAATATGGCTTCCCTCCACTTGGCTTACCTACATATTGAGTCAAGATTCCTTCCTGGACAAGCTTGATGAAATTGACTCCATCTCGATCATCTTCATTAAGGAGATTCCAATTAAAATTTGAGAAGCTCAATTTCCCATAACAATAACTGTTACATCTGCACCTTCCCAAGACCTGCGGTCCAATCTGTACTTCTGTCGCACTTCTGCTTTTGGGGATCTGTGGAAAACAACCTATAAAGTGACTGCTCCTTTTCTGTAACAGACCTCAACCAATGTGAATCTTTAAACCATGTCTCCTCAACAAATTATTTTTCTGCCGCTGTGATGCACAATATAATTATCAATGCTACTCCTCAGTCTCTTTTACACCCCTCCCTGATCTTTTTAAAATATCTAAATCCTGGAACAACCAGCAACCATTCTTGCCCTGTGAAATCGAGTGCTCTGTTATGGCCACAATATCGTAATTCCAAGTATTGATCCATGCTGTAAATTCATCACTGTTATTCCCGACACACCTTGCATTGAAACATACTCACTGTAATCCAGCTCTTTGTCTGATCAATTCTGCATTTTTCCTGACAGACTTTGTGCAATCTATTTCTGCCCGTTGAACAAGTATCCTCTCCTGTGATATGTAGCTCCAATTCCCATCCCCCTGATAAACTAATTTAAACCCTCACGAAGTGCTACAGCAAACATCTTGCCCAGGATATTGTTTACCCTTCCGTTCACGGGCAACCCGTCCTTCGTGTACAGGTCTCACCTTTTACAGAAGGCACACCAATGACCAACGCAACTCAAGCCCTCTCGTCTGCACCATGTGTTTATTTGCACTTGCTCCCTGTTCCTCGCCTTAATAGCACATGTCCCCGGTAGTTATCCTTCGATAATTATCCTTCTCGTCCTGCTAATTAGCTTCCAACCTAATTTCCCAAATCACCTTTTAGATCCGCATCCCATTTCCTACCTATGTCCCTGGTGCCAACGAACATCACGACTTCTGCCTGTTCGCAAAGCCCATTCAGAATCTTGTACACTCTATCAGAGACATCCCATTTCTTCGCATCTGAGAGGCATCCTTGAGTGAGTAATAAACTCAAACTAATCGACCTAAACTTCACAGTCATTCCAGAAAATTTGAACTTTTCTTTGAAGCAGACACAGAAGACATGCAGAAGACCGAGTTTTATTTCGTAGCCACAATGATCAAAGTGACTCCAGGATCGCTGTGTAATTGACGGTACTGTGAGTTTAAGTGAGATGGGTTCTTCTCTGTTGCTCTAGCTGAGAGGTTTGCTTCAGACCTTTATTTGGTAAAACAACCAGGAGTTATCCCTAGGTGTTTTTCCTTCTTTAATATTATAAATGAGTAAGAAGGGTATTCAGGATGAAGAGAAATTGGACAAACTTGCCCTCTTGAATGTTAGGTTTATTTCCTCTTGAACCTGGTTGAATGCTCCAATTTTATTAACTACGAAAATGCAATGGATTGTCAGAATGTTTGTTTACATCCCCAGTTTAGAAAATTATGCTGTTAGTTGTTTTTCATTTTTTCTGACAAGTTTTGCTGCTGCTCAACTGCAAGTGGGCATTCTCTGCTGGAGGAATACCTCAGATAGCGAGGCGTCGTCTTAACAGTGAAAGGGGGCTGATTGTTTCTGTCTTCTGTACTGCAGAGAGACAGTATCTGGTTGCTTTGCTGAATTGCCTTGCTAAAGGTGTGTTTATGCGATACTGTCTGCATTAAAACATTTGAAGTTTAATCTTTAACAATGCATTTTTCATGTATTTGAATTTTGTAAAAAGGGTGCTATCCATCTTTTTTTATAGTATTCTAACTCTGTCACGAGAGCAAATGATACTTCGTTTACAGCTTACTGTTAGACAAATCGCATTGGAATTTGAACACACCAACTTCCACTTGCCTTTCAATAAAGACAAAGGATTATGAACTAGGCAAATGTTGTTGACGAGGCCAGACACTGCAAAATATTTCAATAACGTAGCCCAAACCCGACTTTTCCAGTACTTTCAAACAAAAATAAGGTCAATATTCCAGACACTGGACAAACCACTCAGTTTTAAGCAGGACATAAATTATTTACAGAGTACCAAATGAAACCAAGGAAAGGAAAGCAGAATTTAGAATAACAGCAATTTGTGAAGACAACCAACACAATATCTCCCGCAAATTAACGAACTGCTGTTCTGATTTCCTGCTAAATTCAATAAACAAACGCCTTGGCAAAAGAAAAATGAAATACAAGAGAGATTCTTCCAGGAGAGAAAGCTTACACAGAGGATCAAACAATGATCATTAGTTGAGATAAGGAATCTCCTTATTTCCAGCAGTTTGTTGGGTGCCCCAGCGAAAACTGAACGAAACTAGAAAAATGCTAGAACTAGGACATTTGATTTTTCTGTGTTATTTTTAAGTTAGCATTTTTTCTTATGTTTCATAAGGGAAGTTCATGTTGGCTACAATCATAGTTTCCTAAACACAGACAAAGTGGAACCACCAACTTTTACAAGTCATTTTGGAAAAAAAAGACGAGGGGAACATAATATTGTTAAAGGAGCTGCATCGTCACACTATCTCCTTACAGAAACTCGGGCCGATGGGAGTAGGTGTTTGGAACTGACAGGTGTCTCTTCTTCTCCATACGGACGATTATAGTTCTCTCCCAGGATCAAGTTCTCGAAATGCTGTTAGGTTTGGAATTATTGGACTTTAGCACATTTAGTAGTGGCATTACGTGCTATTCTTCAGGGTTTTGCTTTCATTTAGTTCAGACCAGAGGAGGTTCGAGAATGAATGAGGTTATTCGAACCATCAGGTCTACTTCACCATTAAATGATGACTTGGAAGTGTTCAATGCATTCTCCCGTTTCCTTCCTGTAACATTTGATGCCCTTAACAATCAAGAAAAAACAAAACTCTGCCTTAAATGTACTTAGCAACTTGATCTTCACAGTATGCTGCGTCCATGAATTCTATACATACACCACCTTCTGACTGAATAAATGTATGAATAGCTCCGGTCTAAAGGATATTTCCTTCACTCGAAGAATGTTCCCGCAGGCACTTTTGGCTCATGCCAATGGAAACATCTCCCACTCTCTATTCTACTCAAGGCTCTCAGTGTTCTGTAACGTTCAATTAGATGCACCAGAAGACCTGAACTGCTGGATACGGGTGTCTCAGTTCTGCGATCAGTCAATCAGCAAGACTGTGAATGACTTTTTATCAATTTCAGAAGTAGGCGCTTATTATATAATACAGATTGGCAGACTCTGATCCCCCCAGAAGTATGAATACTCCTTGACAATCAAAAGAATCCAACAACTGAAAGAATTTGCATGGGCTTCATGTGCATTGTTCATAAGAAGGCATGGAGCATGATTGCATAGTAACAACCGATCAATACAAAATTAGGAAGACAGCCTGGGCAGAAGACAACAGAATCGGAAGAGCTTCATAAGAAATAGATTCAGAAGACCAGACGGATTTCAGCAAGAGATTATATGGAATTCGACAGATTAAGTCGTGTTCTTCAAACAGCATTTTTAAAGAATTGGGGAAGACCTTGGTTAGTTAAGAAAGGTGGGCTCAGATTTCTCACAGTGTTTGTTTGGAATTCACTTTTATCGTTTGGAAAATAAATTGTTTGTTTTTCATTCAACATTGAAAATCAGGGGGGTTTTCACGAATGAAAACTTTTAACAGGTAATGAGGCAGTGCGAACTTACCTGGGTGCTTTGGTTTTCATTAGCAGTAAGGTTTAAACTATCGTCATAACACCTGGTACAAAATACAGTCTGTGAATTCCATATACGTATGATCATTTGTGAAAAACACTCCTGCCATATTTCCATTTTTAGCTTGCAATGTCTTATCCAAAAACTGTGACCTCTCCTTCTCGATTACTCCACATGAGGAAACATTATCTCTCCGTCTATTCTGTCAATGCAAATCAGAATCTCATAGATATCCCGCAATCTTCTAAATTCTGGAGATGGTGTTGTCCTAAACTGCTCAATAACCATTTAGAACACAAAAAGTTTAAATTTGGAATTCATTGAGTGTTTATTCAAAGTGTCTTTTCTCGAATAAAGACAAGCTTTCGCGAAAATAACACATCAAAGAAAAACAGGAAGCTTTGTTGTTTAGCAGGACATTTCCTCTTCAGGTCTAACGATGGTTCAACAAATGTGTTTTATTCCTAAATATCTATCGGACACATTACACGATCGGTTTGTATGTTTATTTTTAATTCACAGATGATCTGAAAGGCTGGGTGTGTGTGTGTGTGTGTGTGTGTGTGTGTGTGTGTGTGTGTGTGTGTGTGTGTGTGTGTGTGTGTGTGTGTGTGTGTGTGTGTGTGTGTGTGTGTGTGTGTTCTGATTATCAAATTGCGATGAAGAATTTTAAACTCAGTACTTCTGCACAGGTGCAGATACCGTCACTGAAAACAGTCTGCCTCTGCTCGGCCCTGTATATACACACACAGACAATCTCAGTCACACTCACATTCATATTCACACACGCACTTACAACTGCCGTTAAACGAAATAGCGGAGGGGAGGGGACAAACTGGAAGTTTTAGAAAGAAGTCAAAGGGAGAGGTAGAACAAGAGAAGTCAAGAAGACAACTGAGACAATGGAGCAGAAAAATCAAAAAAGGATCATGCCTTAAGTTCAAGTGAAATGGGGATTGATAGGAAGGGTGAGGGGAGTAACTAATACAAAAAATTATATATGAATGCACGAAATATTAAAACTAAGGTGGGTGAGCTTTTGGCCCATTTGGAATTAGACAGTTCCGAGGTTGTGGGGATAACCGAGATGTCGCTTCAAGTGATCAAGGCCTGGGAAATAAATATATAAGGCTATACGTGCTATTGCAAGGGCAGACTGACTGGCAGAGGGGGTGGGGTGACGCTGTTGATAAGGATTGATTCTCAGTCCCTTGCGCGGGGGACCTAGAATCAAATGATAGAGAGTCAGTATGGATAGAGCTGAGAAAGTGTAAGGGTAGAGGGACACTAAAGTGAGTTTTGTATAGGCCCCCAAACCGCAGCTTCGATATAGTGTGTAAGTTGAATAAGGAGCTGAAATTGGCCTGTCCCAAAGATATGACTACAGTTGTTATGGCGGATTTCAACATGCAGTTAGACTGGGAGAATCAGAATGGTACTGGATGTCAAGAAAGCGAGTTTGTGGAGTGCCTCCGAGATTGATTCTTAGAACAGCTTGAGCTGGAACCTACCAGGGAGAAAGTAATTCTGGATCTGGTGTTGTGCACCATCCCGGATTTGATCAGGGACCTCGAAGTAAAGGAGCCATTATGAGGTAGTGACCACAATTCAAGAGGCTTTAATCTGCAGTTTGAAAGGGAATCGGATAGAATCGGAAGTGACAATACTTCAGTTGAATAAGGGGAACGATGGAGCTATTAGGGAGGAACTGGCCAAAATTCAATTGTGAAATACCTCAGCAGGGATGGCAGTGGAACAACAATGGCAGGAATTTCTGGGTATAATGCAGAAGATGCAGGATCAGTTCATTACAAAAAGGAAGTTAGATCCCAAGGGAAGACAGGGTAGCCGTGACAGACGAGGGAATTAAATGACCATAAAAGGACAAAAGGGAAAATGTATAACATAGCAAAGATGAGTGGGAAATCGGGGGACTGGGAAGCATTTAAAGAACAACAGAGGATAACTAAAAAGGAAATACGCAAAGACAAAATAAGGTACAATGGTAAACTGACCAAAAATATAAAATAGGATAGTAAAGGCTTTTTTTCGGTATGTGGAAAGATAAAACAAATGCTTAAGAATAACATTGTTCCCTTGAAGACAGAAATGGGTGAATTTATTACGGGGAACAAAGAAATGGCAGAAGAGCTGAATTGGCACTTTTTTCTGTCTTGACTGGGCAAGAAACGAGCAATCTCCCAGATGAATAGCAGCTGAAGGATCGTAACTGAAGGGAATTTATAATAGGCAGGAAATGGTGTTGGACAGACTGTTAGGTCTGAAGGCTGATAAGTCACGGGGGCCTGATGATCTGCATCACAGGCTAGTGAAGGAGGTGGCTCTAGAAATCGTGGATGATCATTTTCCAACGTTCTATGGATTCAGGAATAGTTCCTGCGGATTGGAGGGTGCCTAATATTGTTCCCATTTTTAATAAAGGAGAGAGAGAAAATATAGAGAGATAATTATACACCAGTTAGTCTGACCTAAGTGGTATTAAAAATGCTGGACTCAATTATAAAGGAGGAAATTACGACACATCTGGATAGCAGTAACAGGACAGGTCAGCGTCAGCATGGATTTATGAAGGAGAAATCATGCTTGACTAATCTTCTGGAATTTTTTGAGGATGTAACACAGAAAATATAGAGGAAAGATCCAGTGGATGTAGTATACATGGACTTTCAGAAAGCCTTTGATAAAGTCCCACATAGGAGGTTAGTTAGCAAAAGTAGGGCACATGGTATTAGGGCCAAAATAGTCTCATGGATTGAAAATTGTTTGGCTGAATGGAAACAAAGAGTAGTGATAAACGGCTCCCTTTCAGAATGGCAGGCGCTGACCAGTAGTTTGCCGTAGGGATCACTGCTGGAACTGCAGCTTTTAACAATGTACATTAATGGTAAATGTAGGTACTAAAAGTAATGTAAGCAAATTTGTTGATGACACAAAGCTGGCTGGCATGGTGAAATGTGAGGAGGATGTTAGGAGAATACAAGGTGACCTGGACAGGCTAGGTGAGTGAACGGATACGTGGTAGATGTAGTTTAATGTGGATAAATGTGTGGTTATCCACGTTGGTGGAAAGAACAGGAAGGCTGGTTACTACCTAAATGGAGTCAGGGTAGGTGAAGAGGCAGTACAACGAGATTGAAGTCTTCTTGTACATCAGTCAATGAAAGCAAGCATGCAGATACAGCAGGCAGTGAAAAAGCTGATAGCTTGGTGGCCTTCATAACAAGAGGAACTGAATATAGAAGCAAAGAGGTCCTTCTGTAGCTGTGCAGGGCCCTAGTGAGACCATACCTGCAATACTGTGTGCAGTTTTAGTCTTCAAATTTAAGGAACAACATTCTGGCATTGAGAGAGTGCAGTGTAGGTTCACGTGGTCAATTCCCGGAATGGAGGGACCCTTTTATGATGAAAGATTGTCGTGACTGGACTTGTATACGCTTGGGTTTAGAAGGCTGAGAGGTGATCTGATTGTGACTAATAACGTTATTAAAGGATTGGACACTCTGGCAGCAGGAAACACGTTTCTGATGATGGGTGAGTCCCGAATCAGACGAGACAATAGCAAAATCAGGGGTAGGCCACTTAGAACAGAGTTGAGGAGAAACGACTTCACCAAGAGAATGATGGTTGTATGGAATGCTGTACCCCAGAAAGCTGTGGAGGCCAAGTCTCTGTATACTTTCAAGAAAGACTTGGATAGAGCTCTTGAGGGTAGTGATATCACGGGTTATGGGGATAAGGCAGGAACAGGATACTGATTGAAGATGTTCAGCCATGATTGTAATGAATGGTGTTGCTGCTCAAAGGGCAGTATTTCCTACTCCTGCACCTATGATCTATTGTCTATTGTCACTGGCACACACTCACAGACACACACTTGCGCACACTCATTCACACTCGCATACACATACATGTTGAAACATACTCATTTACTCTGGTGCACATGCAGACAAGCAAACTCTCTCCCTCTCCCTCCCGCTCTCTTTCACTCTTGCGCATACACACACACACAAACAGAAACACACACACTCTCACACAGATACTGACGCACATGCACATGTACACACACAATCATATACCCTGACATACACGCATTCTTATACAATCATACTGACACACCATCACGTGCACAGACGAGGACGCTCAACCATACAGATACACGTTGATGTACAAAAGAAAATACTCATTGAGACACGTAACACACACGCTTACACACACACACACAAACACACGCACACGCACACGCACACACAGACACACAGACACACACACGCACACACTGCGATACACAGAAAGTAACATACAGTACTGTAGGAGTCATACTGGTCCACAAACCAGGAGACATCATCGACCAGCTGCTCACATAAGTTAAAGACCCGACAGCCATATCCAGAAGCGCGTACGAAATCGACAAGATTATCTGCAAGGACTGGGAAAAGCACGGCATTGAACAAATATGGAGAAGAATGAACATACTTTGGGCACAAACATCAGCTTGCCATTGCCAGATTCGACCAGTGCTCTCTCATTTCCAACCACACACATAAAGAATGACAAAAGTTCAACTGGCCCAATCCAACAGCTTACCACATGCAAAACAAAGCCACCTGGCATAATCCATTAAAGGATGGCATCCCAAAGAGAATTGAAAGAATAAATGTATTGAACTGGATACTCATACACAAGAAAATCCGACGCAAAACCAGTAGTTCCAGAAATAAAGACAAACAAATACCATTCAGGACAGACCACAAACGGTTCACTGGAAATGCAGTGATAATGTCACCTCTCGAGGTGACAAAACATGAACAGAAATTAGTGAATTCGCGGTAACACTCTCATAGAAACAGACAAAGACAGTGAAACACATTTTCACGTAATCTCATACATTCACACACATACAAACGCACACTCACACACGCGGATATGCACGAAGACTCACACTCCTTCACCTGCACAGCCATACACAAACACTCACACAATTAGCGATGCACTCACATTCACACAAACAGACTCATTCACATCATGCATGTACAGATAAACACACAAATCACACACTTACATTCAAATGCAGACACAAATACTCATATGTACACGTATAAATATGCCTTATATCAGACATACACATATACAGTAATGCAATATGGACAGTGTGGGAGGACTCATATTCGGGTAATCTGCAGTATTCAGATTGTGTATTGTGCATAGTATTACAATATAAGCTCTGTAAATGAACTAGCGCATGGACACTCAGCAGTGTGCAAATTGTGTATCATCTACACTAATAGAATGTCTTCTCTGGAGCAGAATAGCTCTTTGTACACGCACAATTGACAGCACTGTGCGTTGTCTGCTGTAATGCAATGTCTACTGTTTGGCTTGTGCAGTCATCTATGTATAGGCTGCAGCAAAGCAATACCAGTAATAATACAACAACTACTGCGTTGGGTCCCTGATATTTTGACACTTAGCATTGTGTAAACGTTGTTGTCCACAGTAATTCAATGTAAAGCTTGTGAGGTGATTGATGTTTCAATATGTGACATCTGCACAGTCTGCATTGTGTCCAGTAATGCAATATCTAAAATATGGGACACTAGGTATGTGCATTGAAGACAAAATGAGATCCTGTATTCTCGCCAGGTTTTGCAATTGGACATTGCAGACTTTATCGAAACCTCAGAGACTAAATGGAGCCTTGTTGCCGGTGGGATCCGTGTTCAAGGCAAATATTTAACAGACTGACTGACGTCCAAAACAATGAGAGAGGTAGTCGCCCCGCATTCCTTAAATAAAAGTGTTTCTGTCAAGTGTGTCTGCTTCTCAGCGTTTAATGTGATGTTGTATCCCTGAAGAAAAAGAAGATAGTCTCCAAATAATTCTCAAACAATGCATTAGTCATAAAGTGCTAACAATAACAGGCAAGTTAACGAGGGCATTTGTTTTGTGAAGGAAGAATCCTTTCTGATATTGTGACCTTTGAGCCAAGAGGTCTGAGTTCATATGTCATGTCTCCACATCAAACCGAGGACACATAAAAACGACTATTTAATCACGCCAATGTATAAGAACTGTTGCTGATTGTTCACAACAAGAATAGCATGCGGGAATCTAATCCCGACAATTTGCAGTCTTCACTTTCTCATAAACTTGCAAATTGCAGGCCTGTTCGCTTGTTATCAACAATGGGAAGACTATCAGGAGTCAAAGTACGAAGTAAGTTAAAATGTATACTTTAAGGAAAATAGGAAAAAGATGTCACATCGTCAGAACATGAGGGAGTACTGTGAATGTTGTTTCTTGGAGTTTCAGAAAGTATATGTTATACTGCCACGTGACATATTGTTTATCAAATATCAAATATTCGATATTGATTGATCATTGGCAATATGGATTAAAAATTGCTAAAAGATTGAAAACAGACAGTATGGTAATTAGTCGATTCACAGATCGGAGACAGTCTGAACTGGCGGTTCCAGGGCATAACTTCCTGAATCCTTATTGTTTTTTACTTACTCAGAGAATCATTCAGAGATAGTTAATGAGGGTAAAATCCCTCAATTCAGAAATTATATTGATTAGGGTCAATAGTGAATTGCGAAGATTCTATGCAACTTCAGATCGACATTAAAATAGTAAAACTCACGCAGTATGTAAAATCATTTTGAGGAGTTTTTTTTTCCTGAAAAACAAATTTGTTCTGAAACTCACTTCAACATGCTAGGGTGGATGCAATATTTCATCGAAAAGTTCAGGGCTGGAAAGCTAAGCCGGTCAGGCTGCAACCGAGGAGCAGGAGGGTCGACGTTTTGGGCATTAGCCATTCAGCAGGAATTCCTGATGAATGCCATATGCCCGAAATATCTCCAGCATCTGCAGACCTAACTTTCTGCTCGAAACAGTATTGCCACGCATGTGTATTCATTAACTGAAGGTACTGTGTGTTCTCATAAATAAAAACTGGACTCTGACCATCTCAGTATCCCTCCAAGGGGCTCAGCTGAAGATGTGGAGAGCACGGTTCTTGTTGCTTGTGTTTCTGGTGCTGGAACATCCCATCGAGACTGATTGTGGATTAACAGGACGCTTTCTCTATGGGGGTAAGTGAGCTTTTCCGTCTCCAATCTGACGAGCCACTCCGAGAGACGGGAGGCATTGACAGACCTGAAATGTCATTCAGGTGAATTAGAGATTAGATTACTTACTTTGTGGAAACAGGCCCTTCGACCCTCCAAAGCACCACCCACCCACCCAGACCCATTCCCCCTACATTTACCCCTTGACCTAACACTACGGAAAATTTAGCATGGCCAATTCACCTAACCTGCACATTTTTAGACTGTGGGTGGAAACTCCCACGCAGACACGGTGAGAATGTGCAAACTCCACAGTCAGTCGCCGGAGGTGGGAATTGAACCGGGGTCTCTGGCGCTGTGCCCACCGTGCCGCCCACAAAGATGACCCCCAGTTTGAATCGACTAGCTTAATGTAGTTCTCAAAGAAGTCTTCCCCTTAACGAAGACTCTCAGTTTAAGGTTGCTACCAAATTTATTTTATAAAATTCTCATTTTTGTATATTGGTTTCAGTTACTGAGGAATGAATTTCCTTTATCTTCAACCTATTACATACATCTGAGTTTTTGTTTCCAAGGATAGTTCTGGTCCGAGTGTTCATTGGTTATGCCACAAGGAGAACACAAAGCTCATTCCCTGGCTCCGCCTCCCCTGTTCCGATGACAGAAATTCCCTGACTGCATTGTCGACAATAGACCACAGTGGAGTACAGTGTACAGACCATGTCTCGACTTCCCTATCAGATCATGCTGGGAGTACAGCGTACAAGCCCGATCTCTGTCTCCCCTGCTTAGACCACACTCGGAGAATATTGCACACTTCCTGTCTTACTTTCCTTTTCCTGAACATATTTGAAGCACCGTACATAATGTCTGTTTAATTATACTCTGAAATTGCTTTCCTTTCAGGGGCGATCTTTGGATGCGACAGAATTCCTGGGAGCTGTAGACAGGGACCTTGTCGGAGAAATGAGTACATAGTCCCTAACAAATGTTTCTGGTTTTATAAATGCTGCGTGGTCAGATGATGAAAGGCTGGGAAGTTGTCACTGTCGACTGTGACGTTACCACTCCCACAACAGCTCCAACTGTTGACAGATATTGTCAGTCGTCGTAACTTGACATCCATTGCGAATTGTCTGAATTAAAATCACTTAATTAATTTCTAACTAGTCTCAACGTTTTATTCTGACCTTTCAATAGTAGAAAGCCGTCTCTGAGCTCGAAATCCGGAACTCCCCATTCCCTCACCACTGGTACCCTGATTGTGCAAAGCTTCCTGAGCATGGACCGTCCAATACTGCAGGAACTAATCAGCGCTAATCCTCCAATAGTGTGTAGATAACTCAACAGTAACTGTTCAACAGCCTGGCATTCCCACCCAACTGACACTCTGAAAGTACAGAGCTCTGATGAGCTACGTATGAATATTTTGGAGACAGCAAGAGCAGTGTGTCTTTGCGTGTACAGATTCTTGGTTCTAAATGTCTTTTTTGAAGGTTGCAGCATTTTAGACGATGTGCGATGCGTTAAACGTGGGTAGGGTGTGGAGGGATTTTCCAGTGGTTGAAGTAATCACAAGTTGATGAGGCAGCTGAAGAGAAAAGACCAGGATAAACTATTTTCTACTCGTAAATGATCTGTGAACCAGAGGATTTCAGGTCAGGCACTCATTAAAAGTGATTAGAAAATACAATGAACAGCGACACTGTTCATTTGGGCAGCACGGTGGCTCAGTTTCTCGCGCTGCTGCCTTACAGCGCCAAGGACATGAGTTCAGTTTTAGAATTGGGCGAATGTCTATGTGGACGTTGCACATTCTTTCCGAGTCAGCCTGAGTTTCCTCTGGGTGCTCCGATTTCCTCCCACAATTCAAGGATATGCAGGTTAGTTGAATTGGCCGTGTTAAATTGCTCATAGTGTTCAGGGATAATTGCACGATAATGCGATAGGGTGGGTGGGTACCTCTTCAGAGGGTCGCAGTAGTCTTGTAGGGCTGAAGGGCCTGATTTCAAACTGTAGGGATTCAATTTTTTTTAAAAAGTCAGAAACGAGTCAGTTTCTTAAGAATGGAGTTTTCTAATGCATTCGAGTCTCATTGACCCACGGATGCCTTAAGATTCTTAAATCCAAAACTCAGTCAAATGACGCTTGACTCTGAAGGGCAGTCACTTTCACCTGACCTCTTGTGCTTCCCCTTATTTTGTCGAAATTTGAACTAAAGCTGTCATGAATGTAAGGCCAGTAACCAAGGCGAATTTCAGATCATATGTATTTTACAGAGGAGATTCGCAGTTCAATCAACACCATTTGCTTTTTGTAGCAAACGTATAAACTAGGTAGTGGTTGAAAGGGCACTGAAAGTGAAATATATGTGTGTGGTTGGCACTGGCTAAGCTAATTTGGAAGACAACAGGTGGATACAGATGACAGCTTATTGTGAAATGTCGTGGGGGAGGGTGTAACAGATAACGGGTAAGGAAGATGAACAGGTATAATTAGTCAAGATAGCAGTGTCGAGTTGGAGCATTGGGTCTGGGATAAGGTGGAAGAGTTGCAGCTTTGAAAACTAATGAAGTTGTTGTTGATTTTATGTGGTTGAACGGTGCTATGTTGGAAGACCAGGCGTTGTTTTTGCAGTTGTTGGGTCGTTTGTATTTCATTTGTTCAGGGAGGTCCTGAACTTGCTTGTCCTCGGAGGTGGAGTCCTGTTACCATGTAGAGGAGACCACATCAAATGCAACGGACACAGTATATGAGTTGGATGGATGTGAAAAGATAATTTGGGGCCTTGAACGAAGTTGATAGGGATGGCTAACCACCTCTTATGGCAGCAAAATGAATGCTCCTGTTGTGGAGGGTGGGTTGGTGGAGTGCGTGGGCCTAATATGTGAGTGGCCGAGGAAATGGTATCTGTGAAACACAGATAGGGATGGGTAGAGAAATATACTTCTGACAGTGAGGTACGATTACAGTTGGAGGCTGGTGCAATTATAATATTTTAAAGGTACTTTGATGGGTACGTGACTAGGAGGGGGTTAGAGGTATACAGGCCAAATGCTGACAAATATGACTAGATTAATTTAGGATCTCTGGTTGTCATGGACAAGTTGGAACCAAGTGACATTTTCTTTGCAACACATCTTTCTGACTCTTTTACAGTAAGTGAGAAGTTATTGACTTTGGGAAGTAGATGCAAGTGTAACTAATAGAGTAACTGGCAGAACACTGAGGAGCACTGATGCGCAAATGATTCTTAGGATGCAAATTCCTTGCTGCCTGAAAGTGGCAACAAAACAGAAAAAGTGGCAAAGAAGACATGTGAATTGGTAGCCTTCGTCAGGCAGGACGTTGAGTGTAAAAGCTGGCAAATTATGCGGCAGCTGTAAAAAAAACAAAACGGTTGGTCACAGTTGTCGTGTTATCTTGGATTACTTACAGTGTGGAAACAGGCCCTTCGGCCCAATATGTACACACCGACCAGCCCAAGCGCAACCCACGCATTCCAATGTCATTTACCCGTTTACCTAACACTACGAGCAATTTAGCATGACCTGCACATCCTTGGTAGGAAACCCACGCAGACACCGCAAGAATGTGCAAACTCCACACAGTGAGCCGTCTGAGTCGGGAATTGAACCCAGGTTGCTAGTGGTGTGAGGCAGCAGAACTTACCACTATGCCACGCGCCGCCCAAATTGTGCATTTGTTTTTACTGCAGCACAATAAACATATGGAGGCCTCGGCGATGGTGAAAAAAGGGTTTCAAGGATGCTGCCTGGATGAGAGTGCATTTGTCATTAGTCCAAGTAAAATAAACTTGGAACGTTTTCACCAGAGTTGTAGAGGGAAAGTTGTGATTTGATCGAGGTCGATAAAATTACGAGTGGCATCAACAGACTGAATTGCACGGTCTTCTTCATGGTGTAGAAATATCAGGTGTAAGGATTAAGATGAGAAGGGGAATCATAAACGGAGTTATCTGAGGTAAGATATTTTCTTCATGCAAAATGATGGAAAGTGCCTGTAGCAAGCGACCAGCTGGTGTGGAGGTGGTATAAACAGATACGAAAGCAATGAAGAAACATGAGTACGCAGGAAATAGAGGTGTTCTGTAGATGTTCAGACGAATTGGATTAGTTTAGAAACGCAGCATATGTCTGAACAGACACGATTGCTATATTGCTCTATGTTTGAAATCGTAATGGTAGAATATGTAGATAAGAGTGGGAGAGCAAGAATTTAAGTGGTCAATTAGAGTGTGAGATAGAGAGGGAGAGGAAGAAGAGGGAAGCGTAAACATGAACAAAGATAGACAGAGAGAGGAGAGCTGACGAACGTTTCAGAGGAAGTGATGACAGCAGAAATGAATGATCTGTAGACCCTTCACCAGCATCTTTTGGAGCTCCAAAATCTTTCAGAGTGCTGTGTACGTAATGACTTGTATTTACAACTCTAATAGAGGAATCATGACCAGATATTTATTCATAACAGTGGTGGATCAGTCTTTTTTTAAAAAAGGATAAAGTAATCACCCTCAGGACATGTATGAACGAGAGGTAATTGAAAGTCTATTCAGTGTTGTTACTCAAAATGACAGATGGGCTCCCACAACTTTCAGGTTCTTATATTGATGGAACCCCCCACCACCACCCCTCCCACAAGTTTTTTTTCAATCTGAATCCCACTGTTCGATGTGGTTAGCCATTTACGTTTGAGCAAATCAGATTCCGATCTGTGCCGTTCCCTCCTGTCAGAGCAGCCTCTGTGTGATGTTCAATTCACAGGAGGTCGGCTTGTTTGGCTGAGGGAGGGTACACGGTGGAAACTCAGCATAGGTCCTCCATTTCCAGGTCGGAACGTAGATAGTGAGATCTCGCAGTGTTAGGAGTCAACAGTGAGGACATCCAGGGTCATTCACTTCGCACTGTGGACACGACTGCACCACCCACTCTGGAGTGTGTGTCCGGCTATTGGGGCAAGGATAGAATATTCACTGCTCCTGATCGAATTTGGGACTTGTTGGAAAGCAATGATTCTCTAATGCTGACTGTATTGGAGCTGTAATATGTCAGTATTCTCTTGCCTTTTCTTTACTCCCCCTCTCTTTCTGTCAGTATGAGCAAACCCAGTTCCAGGGTTACACAAACTCCCCCACCCCAGATGGAGTGAGAGACAGGGGGAACACAGATTTAAGTGGGCACAGTCAAGAATTGAGGGAGCTTTAAAGGCGCTTCAAAGAACATCTCTGCGACACCTGCACCAATCAAACACACCGCCCTGTGGCCCAAAATTTCAACACCCCCTCGCACTCTGCCGAGGACATGGAGGTCCTGGGATTCCTTCACCGCCGCTCTCTCACCACCGGACGCCTGGAGGAAGAACGCCTCATCTTCCGCCTCAGAACACTTCAACCCCAGGGCATCAATGTGGACTTCAACAGTTTCCTCATTTCCCCTTCCCCAGCTCACGCCAGTTCCAAATTTCCGGCTCAGCACTGTCCTCATGACTTGTCCTACTTGCCTATCTTCTTTTCAACCTATCCACTCCACCCACCTCCCCCTGACCTATCACCTTAATCCCCTCCCCCACTTACCATTTGTACTCTATGCTACTTTCTCCCCACTCCCACCCTCTTCTCACTTATCTCTCCACCCTTCAAGCTCTCTGCGTGTATTCCTTATGAAGGGATTTTGCCCGAAACGTCGATTTTACTGCTCCTCGGCTGCTGCCCGAACTGCTGTGCTTTTCCAGGACCATTCTAATCTAAACTCTGAGTTGGAGAATCAGGAATATTGCTCCCAAGGTTGGTTAACTGTAATCTGCTATGCCAAGGGAAGCTTGATGTCACTCATCAACCAACAAGTTTAATTGGAAGCATGAGGTTTCAGAGCCCTACTCCTTCATCAGGTTGTTTTCTAGTACACAGTTGTAAGACACAGAATTTATAATAAAAGTTTAGAATGTGATGTAAGTGAAATTATACATTGAAAATCACCTTGATTGTTTAAAGTTTCTATTCTGTTAGAATGACCATGTTAGTTTCAATTCTTTCAGATGTAAATCACAAAACTGTTTTAAAGTTACATATTTAGCCAGATTGCTGTCAGCCAGATAATATGTTGGAAGTGTTGGCCCCCTGCGTGCTGTTATCTCTGCCATAATGTTTCGACTCATAAAGTGAGTTGACAGAATCTTACATGGATTCATGCAATTTGTGAGGAAAGTACAATGTAACTCTGCAAGTACAAATTCACCCCACAAAAGTTTATGTGCATGTGTGTATGTAGGTGTTTGCCTGTGAGTTTGTGTGTGTATGTGTGTGTGTGTGTGTTTGGGATGGTGTTTGTGAGTGTATGTGAGCCAGTGTATTTGTGTGTGTGAGTGTAAAGGGGTCGATGTGAGAGGATGCACGTTCGAGTGTGGGAGTGTGTGTGCCTGTAGGACTGCGTGTGTGTGTGTGTGTGTGTGTGTGTGTGTGGAGTGGGACTTGTGAGTGTTTGTGAGCGTATATATGTTACTATAAGTTGAAAGAGGTCTCTGTGAAAGGATGAATGTGAGAGTGTTGCAGTGTGTGTGTCTGGAGGAGTGTGGGGGTGAGTGTCTATGTGTGTGTTTGTGTATGGGCTTGTCTATGTGTCAGTGTATGTATGTGAGTGCATGTGTGTGTGTGTGAGTGTGTATATGTTTGTGCATGCGTGTAGGACTGTCGTGTGTGGGGGTGGATAGTGCAATGGTGCTCACCTATAGTGTAACTAGAACCCAAGGCTCCACTTTAGGCCCTCACTATAGGTACCACACTTAGCTATCAGTCTCTGCTCGGCCATTTTCGCTGCTGCCTGTCCCGATGTCCGCCTTGGGGCATGGTCACCCGAAAGTCTGATGTCGAATGTCCTGTACCACGACAGAATTCACCTGCTGGGAGGGAACATCCCTGTCTGTTGATTGTTGTGCAGTGACATTTCATCAGTTGCCATAGCCTGTGCTCGGTTTCAATAATGTACCATGCTTCAGTGCATCCTTGCCTGCAGCGCCTGAGATAGACAACGTTGGCTGAGTCACATGAGTTCCTGCCACTTACATGGTGGGACGTGGCACCACGTGTAATGGTACGGTCTATGTCCACCACAAATAAGCATTCTCCAAAATATGAAAACTGGGCATTTTTTCGACTGTGGAAGGAACTCAGAGCATCCGGAAAACTGCAAATTCCACAAGAGCATGGAACGGAATTCAGGTTGCTGGTGCTGTCAGGCAGCATTGCTAAACGCTGGGTTAGCATGTGCCCCAACATCCATATATTTCAATAACGTCACATTTTTATTTATCTAATTAGATAATAGTCTATCAAATGGAAAAAGAAAATGCGGACTGACTGCATTGCTTGTAGAATCTGACTTATCGACTGTTTCAGCATCTGGTGATTAAATGTAAGCTATTAATATTGCTGGTCTGCTACATTATCTTATTAATTAATCATTGCATCACATTATATTAACAAGAGTTCTGTGATTATGACTCAAATGTTTCGGTGGTATAAGCATTTCGGGTGGAGAATTTGCTTTTCACTTATTCGCTCTTTAATTAATTGATGTGGAATAATTTGCTTAGTACTTTGTCAGCATTCAAATCAATGATTCTGAAGTTAATTCATTCTCTGATGAGTGATGGTGGAAAAGTATATTGTAAGCTGCTCCTTTTGTTAGTTATTCATTTCGAGACATGACTGTGAGAGAAGTGAAGGTTTCTTAGCAATGCATGACTTTGATGAAGAAAGTAATCTTCTTCAATCTATTCAGTCATTGCTCATCTTATATAGGATTCGAAAGCCAAGCTCACATCGTTGCAAAAATTGAATCAGTTCTTCCTGAAAATATACGCCATCCATGCATCAGCCTTTGTTGGAGTCCATAATCTTAACTTTTGACCAGTTTTCTTGAACGTCATTCAGAAATACAAGTGGAAAACTACAATGACAAATGGCGAGATGAAGAGACAATAAGAAAATCTGGAAGGTGTTGAGGCAAAAAACACTCTTGCTACATATACTGAGAGCATTAGATGCTTCAACATTGCTGTGTTGCAAAGAACGTATGAGGAACGTTTTCTATTCATAACTTGAATGCTGACCACAGCTCCGCATTCAATACCATTTTCCTGTCCAGACTGATCTCAAAATTCTGAGATAATGTCTCGGCAACACGCTTTGCAACTGGGTACTGAGCTTCCTGAACAATAGAGTGCAATCAGTGAAGATATTCAGCTGCACCTCCTCCGTTAAAGCGCTCAATATTGGAACCACCCAACGTTGTGCTCTTAACCACCGACTGTACTCCCTTTACATCCGCAAATATGTTACCGTACGACCGCCATCTCCAAGTTTGCTGATGTCACCATCGTATTAGGAAGGAAATCAAACAAAGGTGAGGGGTCAGAATAGAGACAACAGATAGAAGGGATTGTAATGTGGGGTAATGATAAATATCTCTACCTCTATATTGGTAAAGCTAAAGCAATAATAATTGTCTTCAGAATCAAAGAATGAGAGCGTACCCTTATCCATATAAGTTGACTGGTGATTGAGAGGGTTGAGAGCTTCAATTTCGTGGTGTGATGATAACCAACCATCTGTCTTAGACTTCACACCTGCATTAGGCAGGCAAAAGTGCTACAACGTTGCTTCTTTCTCAGGGGGCTCAAGAAATTTGGCATTTCCATAACGATCCTCAAAAAAAGTTTACAAATACACCATAGAGAACGTACTATCCATGTGAACACTATCCTTGTATGGCAACTGCCCTGCGCAGAAACTTCTAAAACTACAAAGTTTGTGTGCGTAGCCGAGATCATCACAGATGCCAATCTCCCATTTATGGACTCGATGTAAAAGTCCTGTTGCGATGGAAAGGTTGCCAACATCATCAAAAATCCATCCCACACGGCAATGCTCTCCGACAACCATTTCTGTCAGGAATAACATACAGAAAGTTGAATCCACGCACCAACACGCCTCTGCTGACCATCATGCTCCAAGTAAAATCAAAGCAACCTTTCTGCCCTATTTCGGTCCATATCCCTCTATTCTGTCCCTCGTCATGTCACCATCCAAATACTTCATGAAAGTCACCAACCAAGAAATTCTTCCACCACTTGTTCTGGCAGAGCTTCAAGACTCCTACTACTTCATACGTGAGAAAAAAGACTTCCCACGCACAGCTATCTTAGACTTGTCCACGAATGCAACTGGGGAAAGAATAATCTTAATTCTGTCCAGTTGGACGTTAAAAATGACACGCATTAGTTCTATTGCTGACTTTACCAAAATGTAGGCCATGCCATATTTGGAGAAGCTTCAGTTTTCCCGACTCAGGATCACAATTTGAATTACAACGGGCAAACATTCAAACTGAGGGGAAACTGTGATGCTGAGTCGGGAAAACTGAAGCTTCTCGAAATGTGCCACTTCCTTTTTTTTGGGTAAATTCAGCAATAGAGCAAAGGCGTATCATTTTTAATATCCAACTGGACAGAATTAAGATTATTCATGCCGAACACTCTTTTGTATGCATTTAGAATTGTTCTATTTCTTATGATCTTGGCCTGTTTTCAGTTGCTTTCACTTTTGGTAGATTTACAACCATTTCTGTTTCGACACTAGAATCAAAATACTGGAAGAGGAGAACGACACATGCGGTTATGGGTTTGTAAGTGCTACCAGTAGTTTCCCTTCAATTTCTGGTCCTTTGTATTTGAACCTTCTTTTATCTCTGAATATATGCCGTGATTTTGAATCTTGCCAACATAGTGTTATTCCGTTTTTTTGTTGGGTAATCTATAATTTAATTTGACTTGATATGATAATTGTCCCATATAGATGGGAACAGTGAAAAGATTTGTTTTTGATCAGTACTACCAGAGCATAGTAATCAAGGACATGCCAATCATAGGGTGAAAAATAAATCTAGACAGAGGAAGCCATGCAAGTTACGATGCACAAAACATACACGAAGCAAGATCAACATCTAAAAGCGACACACAAATAATCACAGACCGAATACAGCATATCTTTCTCAACGGATTGGAAGAAATCCTAACATTCATATTGTCTTATTACATCGTACAACTGACGGATATAATGCAGCATGAATACTTATCAAAGAATATAACATAGATCATTATTTTTGCCAGGATAAAATGACAAAATGAAATCACTTGCCCATTTGTTTATGAACTTAACTCTGATGTGTCACAGTTTCGGACCATGTAACAGAAGTTACTAAACTTTGCAGTTCAGTGTACTAAGTTTTCAGTCAATCAAAACTGTCAAATGGAAACAGGTTCAATAGATCACCAAGACTTGAAAGTTGCATTAGTGCATGGCAATTAGTAGGTCAGGCAGCATCCAAGGAACAGGGCATTCGACGTTTCGGGCATAAGCCCTTCCTGATGAAGGGCTTATGCCCGAAACGTCCAATTTCCTGTTCCTTGGATGCTGCCTGACCAGCTGCGCTCTTCCAGCAACACATTTTCAGCTCTGATCTCCAGAATCTGCAGAACTCACTTTTTCCTTTATGGCAATCAGTAGACACACTAAATACGATGACCTAGAAAGAATAATCACCCAGTGGTTTTGTTAACATCGAATCACCTCATTTATGTATTTCCTCCAGGAAATTCATAAACGCCCTCAAGGATATTTATCAAACAATTCAAGTAGTTGTTTATAATAATATACAGTGCAATATTCCACAAAGGAAATTATTTATAACAAACATTTTATTTTTAGAATTCCAGAACTTTCCAGAGTGTTTATGAATCTGAAGTCAGATTTCTGCTGTGAGAGCACAAGAAGAATTCCCGTTCATCCTCTGGGAGAAAGATTTGACTTAGAAATTAACAAATCCTGGCAAATAAGTTACATTTCACACATGAACATTACAGTGCAGTTAAATATTACCTTACAAAACAAACATTGGAGTGATAGTCTTACAAGTGACAACAACAGCTGCAAGTATAGTGCAATAAATTTTCTATACCTAGAAGACTTCATTTTTACAAATAGGCTCTGATGTTGTGGAGTCAATAAGTTTTACTTCTGAAAAATAGTTATATCTTAAATGCAAACACTTTTTTATATTGAGCAAACGGCCCATGATAGTAGTAATCTGGGTGAAAGTCAACGTCTTTAATTAGAGTAAACCGACCAAGAAGACAACCAAATGTGTTGACTCCAAATAACGTTCCATGACTCTCTCGATTGAAGTTCTAAATTCCAGGTTTGTTGCATAAAACTTCGATCAAACACTCACTGCAAAGTGCGACAGACGTTTGCAGACATAAAAAATGTCCCGTTGGAAAAGCTGTTCAATATTCCCAAATGCAGGTATGGAAGAGGAGTCAGCAAAAAAATTGGATCTCATATTAAAACTTTCTTTTGGCAAATTGAGGGAGTAATCCAGAGGCATGGGGGGATAATAATCTGTGTGGAATGGTTGGATATATTACATGTGGTGGATCGATTAACATGAGGAAGACAAGAATACTCATGGGAAAGGCATTAGAAGTGTGCTGGCCAGAGATGTGCACTGAATCTTCAAGATGATCTGACGACAGGTTTACACAGAAAACTACACCAGAAAACCAGGGAAAACATGTCAAGTTCAATAAGATCACTGCAGGGATGGTTAAAAAGGTTCAGTTAAATTTCCAGTAGATAATTCTTTTATTGGATATTTTGGAGAATTTTTTTTCAGATTTTCAGCGTCCACCATCAGTTACTTGTCTATTGATGCTTTGAATAAGAATGAAACCTTTTCCACCACAACCTCCAGCACTAATAAAGTTAATACCACCGTCCAAGATCTTCCATTCTCTCCATTGGCCTGGACATAAAAATCACCCAGATGCAATGAAAAACATTTTCTTTAAGGATTTTTTTTTATGTTCAGTCGGAATCCAGCATTCACTGGCATGTCCGTGCGTTCATGGAGTCACAGTTATATATGGTGCAGAAAGAGACGTTTCGGTCCAACGCATCCATGACAACAGATATCCTCTGTAAAATTCGTTCCATTTGCCAACATTTGCCGATATCATTCTCAGCCCTTCCCACTCAAATGCACATCCAGATGCCTTTTAGGTGTCTCAGATCCAAAATTTAACCCAGCAACTGATTTAATACTTGCGACATTGGTTGCGTGCAAAAGTTTTGCAATTTGCATGCCTGAGAAATATTTCCCCATGCACTTTAAATCGATGCTAACTCATATTGGATTCCACCACCCAGACGACAAGAAAATCGTGTCTGTTTAACTTATCCATCCTCCTCATGATATCACAGACCTCCGTGTGGCCATGTCTCAGCACCCAACACTCCAGATTCTGCCTGAAACGGTACAACACTGGCAACATCCTTGTCAGCCATTTCTGAACCTTCTTAAGTTTCATAACATTCATCGTAGTGCAGGGCGACTATAAATTTTGCAATATTTCATTAGAGGAGAATACTGACATACAGGTTTCTATACTACGTATGATTGAGGTTCACAAGGAAGAGATATCAGAAATCCTGCAGAGTGTGAAAATAGATAAGCACCCTGGGCCGGATGGGGTTTCTCCTAGGATCCTCTGGAAAAACAGGGAGGAGATTGCCGAGACTTAGCATTGATCTTTAAATCGTAATTTTCTACCAGAATTGTACCAGAGGACTGGAGGACGGTGATAGGGGTGGGGAGGGAAATATATCCCTGGTGGATGGAGATGGCTAGCACGAGAGGACACCTCTAAAAATTGAGGAGTGGTCGATATAGGACAAATTTCAGAGTTAGTTTCTTTGTAGAGAGAAGCAGGGGCATGCAATGCGCTGTCTGCAACAGTAGCAGACTCGGCAACTTTCAGCATATTTAAATGATAAATTGGATAGGCATACGGACGAGAATGGAATAGTGTAGGTTAGGTGTGCTTAAGGTGAGTTCAAAAGGTCCTGCCGAAGGGCCTATACTGCGCTGTAATTTTCTATGTTCTATGCTCTATATGTTTCAAATGAAAATGTACCTTTGATAGAGAGTGTTCCCTCACTTTTTGAAGAGAAAGATGGTAGATCTCACAGCCCTTGTGTTCGATGGAAGTTGCTCTCTCTGATCAATTTTCAAAAGTTCCACATTATATACCCCTCCCAATTCCCCATCCCCAACATCAGATTATCTTATTGATTCTATATTGATTAAACAATATAATAAAACTCGACTGGATTTTAGTATCCTGGATCATAGTTTAAAAGGATTGATTAACATCGAATTATCATAAAAAAACAACAAACAAAATTCAGGTTTGTGTATCACAGACATATGATATATATTTTAATATTTCTGGTACACTCTGGGACGATCATCTCGTCATAACGCAGGTGCTTCAAGTCTCTCAGCTCAGAACAGCATTCACTCTGTCTTAAATGTAGACTGCATGCCTCCAACTTCATAACACCTCACCTGATAAGAAAAACATAAACTATCGTCATGAAAAGATGGCTTCATTTTTTTTTCTGAATTTTCTCCCATTACTATGAATTGCATCCATCATTAATTTAAATTTTCATGTTAATTTAGGCACACCGTTTATGTGATTGACATCTGTCCAATCGTGTCTATATTTCATAAATTCTGCAGTAAAGCATCTGATTAACACTTTTGTGACCCACAACACGTCAACTGATAAACTAAAATGATGTAATGTACCACGCCAATGAAATCGTCTCATATTTTTGTCTTTTAATCTTTCCACGAATGTAAGAGGATGGTTGTCCATATACATAATTGTCTCTGTCACATTGTTTGTCACATAAACATTAAATTGTTAGAAGGCCAGTACCAATCGTGATAATTTATCTTCAGTTGAAGAGTATTTTCTCTGGTTCATCTTGAGTTTCTGTGAAAAGTAGCCAATTAGTCGTTCAATTCCATTTTCATCTTCCTGCAGCAATGCAGCTCCAGCCCCAACAAAGCTAGCATCAATTGCAACTTTGAAGGGTTTTGAGAACGATAGAGTATCTAATTAATACTGCTATTAAATTGGCAAATACTTCCTGACATAGCTCTGTTCACCGAAATTCTATCTTCTTCTTTAATCTATTACTTATCGGAGGTACCAAACTACTGATTTTTGCTACAAAACACTGGTAGAATCCTCTTCGTCCTTCAACAAGGGGGCAACATTAGCAATTCTGCAGACCTCCAGGACCTCACCCGTGTCCAACGATGCTACAAAGATATCATTTAAAGCCCAAGCTCTTTCTTCTTTCTCTTCCATGAGTAACGTCGAGTAGATCGCATCTGGACCTGGAGACTTGTCTACATAAATGCATTTCGAATACAAAGAAACCTTCCTCCTTCCTTATGCTGATTTGCCTAAGTGTACTCAGAGATCTATCCCTCACATCAACATCCATCATTTCCCTCTCCTTGGTGTATACTGTTGCAAAATGCTCGTTAAGAATTTTTTTTTTTCTGACTCCATGCATAACTTTGCTTCTTTGCCCTTGAATGGACCAACCCTTTCTCTACTTACCCCCTCGCTCTTTATTTATGATAAAGAAGGCTTTGGGGTTTGCTAACCTGGTTTGCCAGCGATAACTCATAACCCCTTTTAGCACTTTTGATTTATCGTTTCAGATTTGTCCAACATTCTCGATGTTCTTCCAATGCTTTACTTGTCTTCAGTCGCCGTGGCCTTCCGTAGGCATCCCTTTTCCTCTTATCTCGTCTTACAAATTCACCTGTCAACCATGGTTCCCTAACTTTGCCATTCGATCCCTCATTTTCACAGCGACATGCCTCTCTGAACTCTCATCAACCTCTCCTTAAAAGCCTCCCAGATATCGCCTTCAAACTTATCCTTTCCTTTCAAACAGCTGGTCCCAATCTACATTCTGCAGATCCTGCAAAATTTTGGTATAGTTTGTCTTCCCCCAGTTCAGCAATCTTCCTTTCAGACTATTCTCATCTTCGACCATGACTATTCTACACCATATGGAATTGTGATCACTATTCCCTAAGTAATCCTCTACTGAAATACAAACCAACTGGCGGACTCGTTTTCCAACTCCAAGCAAAGGATGGTCCCTTCCTAAGTTGGTCTATTTACTGGTGTAGAAAAGCCTTCTGCATGCTCTTTACAAATTCTGCTGTTTCTAGACCTCTAACACTAAGTGAATCCCATCAAAGTTGAAAATATTAAAGTCTCCTCTGACCACCAATCTATTGCTCCTATATCTTTCCAAGGTCTACTTACATATTTGCACTACTCTCTCATGTTCGCTGTTGGGAGGCCTATAGTACAGCATCTATTTCTGAGCTCGGCCATATTGGCTCACTGCTCGACTCTTCAACAGTGCCCTCCTTAAGCATGTTGGATGATAACCTGGTGTTGTGTGATTTTTAATCTCCTTCAGAACAGCTGTTATATTTTCTTTGACCGATAATGCAACTCCGGCACCCCTTTACCTCCCAGTCTATCCCGCCTGAAGTAACAATATCTTGGGATGTTCAGCTGCCAATCATGCCCTTCCCTCAACCAAGTCTCAGTAATAGCTCAGTAATCGTTCATCCTCCTTAACTTCCATACCCTTTGTATTAAAAAAATGCCCGTTAGACCACCAGTCCCTTTGCATTCATCATCTGATGCCTGCCTCCACGTCCCCCGAGTCACGCTGACTTCATGACATAGTTCTTTACAGACTTTGGATCCTACCTCCTCACTGTCCTCTAAACTTATTTGGTTCACAACCCCTTGCCACAATAGATAAACACTCCACAACTGTGTTAGCAAAAGTGCTTCCAAGCATATTGATTCCAGGCTGGCCCAGTTGGAGATCGTACAATTTGTAATAGTTCCACCTCCCTAGAATCGATCCTAAAGTCTCAAACTACTGAACACCCCAACCCCTGCACAATTTCCCACGCCATTTATTCATCCTGCTTTTTCTATCATTCCTAATCTGACTAGCCCGTGGCACTGGTAGCAAACCTAAGATTATGATCTCAGAGTTTCTACTTTTAACTTGTCTCAAGCACCCTAAATTGGGCTTGTCAGACCTCATCCTGTTTTTCACATGTATCGTTTGTGCATATATGCACCACGACAACTGCTGTTCACCCTCTCCCTGAACAATGATCTGCAGCTGATTCGAGACACCCCTGATCCGTGCTCCTCAGGGGCAACAAACCATTTGGGATCTCGTTATCGACCACGGAACCGCCGATCTACTCCCCTTACAATTGAATCCCCAGTTAATATAACCCTTCCACTCCTTTTACCGCCTTTCTAAACAGCAGAGCGAGCCATGGGCCATGAACCTGGCGACTGCTGTCTTCCACTGGTGAGCTATCTCCCCCAACCGTATACCTGTTGTGGAGGGAAATGATTGTGGATGACACCTATACTGCCTCCTTGCTCGTTCTATGCCATTTGGTCACTCATTCCCTTGCTGCCTTAGCAATCATCATCTGCAGTGTGAACAAATCACAAAACGTGCTATCCACGACTCCAGCAGCATCCTGTATGCTCCGAAGTGAATCCATTCGAAGTTCCAGAGCAGTCATACGGTACAACAAGAGCTGTAACTGGACACACGCCCTGCTCGTGAAGGAGCCATGGACATCAGCTGTGTCCCTGACCTCCCTGAGGACCAACACACGGATGTAAGATCGTCTGATATTTTTCAATTTAATTTTAACGTTAACTTTAGATGAGGCAATGATAAAAATAACTTTGTTTAACTATATCACTCTCTACAACAATAAAAAAAAGGAAAACCTGAACACAGAGTCTATTTTTTTTGGTTAGAGGACGAGGGCGGCTGGTAGACACTGCATTTGTATGGTCGAGGGTTAAGCCACAACCCAAATAAAACGTTTCACTCACCTTCCTAGCAGCCCTCTGGTCCTCGCTCTCACCTCTCTCCACATGGAGGCCCGACACCCGATGGTAAGCTTTCTAAAAATGGTTTCACCGACCTACGCAGTAGGCCTCGGGTCCTCATTCTCTCCTCTCGACAAATGGAGGTTCCAACCCCAGATAGGTTTTTTTTCACCAGTTGCAAACACCTTCCCAGAAGCCCTGTGATGCTCAATCTCACCTCCCAACAAATGGATCTCACATGGCTCTTTCCCTTTTTTTTACTGACTAACTTCATTTGCCTGATATTACAATTAAAGTTTTTCTAACTCAACTGACTTGTCTGTTTATCTGTGCAAGTGCTTGACAAACTTCATTGCTATTACAGCTTTCATTTTGGCCTTGGTTAAAGCAATGCTCACCTATTTGCTAATTCTGAAAACACATCTTTACTCTGGCATTTTAAACTTTCTGCGCAAATTTGGGAAGATCTTCAAACTTATTTATCAATCTTAAGATCCATTTCCCTCACTTTTAGTTTAACAAATCTCAAATAACCGAAATTACACTCTAAATTATTCGTTGATCAGGACACTAATCCGCAAGTGTTTACATTTGCTGGGTTCTTTTGTGCCCCAAATACGTTTTGCTGGGATCTGTCAAAACTCCACCAAATCTCGGACCCAAGTTCCCAGACTGTTACAACACGGCGCTGAACCACATTGTTACTTCAGCACAAATACCCAGAAAAGCTCGCTTGCCTTGCAATTTGTTAAAATATAAGTGCCAAAAACCCCCAACGTCTACTATTTAAAGAAAGTAACGTCAAGTTATTTTAATGCTGAAACTGAACAATGAACAGCTTTTCATAAGTCAAAGAAAGCCCCACTTGTCTTAACTGTTTATTATCTGCCAGAAATCTCTATCAATATGCTGTTCCAATGAGACAATTCTAAAAAATAACTTCAGCTTAATTTCAAACACACACACACAGGCCACTTTCATCTTCTGAGATGGTGTTTCACATGAGAAGATTCATTTTCTGGAGCGTTTGCCAATTGTTTGTAGAGCAATATCCTAGTTCTTCTGGCTTTTCCGCCTAGATAGCAGGTGCTCTCTCTGACCAATTTTCAAAATGTCTGCAATTTATACCTACCCCAAACTTGGATCGTGTCATTGGTTCGAGTTGACAAAACGGTAGTTAAAATCACACAAAACCAGGTTAGAGTCCAATTTGTTTATTTGGAAGCACTAGCTTTCGGAGTGCTACTACTTCATTAGGAGGTTGTTGAGTTTCAGAATTCATAGCAAAAGTTTACAGTGTGATGTAACTGAAATTATATATTGAAAAAGACCAGGATTGTATGTTAACTCTCTCATCTTTTTGATTTAACACATAGGCTTCGATTCTTTCATATGTAAATCACAGAAAATGTAGACGTTACATTCTCAAGTGAAATTTAACAATTGGTGTCATGTCGGTCCAGATAATCCATTTAAGGTGTGAGCTGCTCTGTGTGAGACTATCTGTGCCCCAATCTAAAATATGGATTTACAGAATCCAAATCATGACAAAACAATAAACTGATACTCGATTGGATGTTAGTCCCTTGTTGCATAATGTAAGTTGACTGGTTATATTTGAATTGTTGCCGAAACGGCAAACAAGTCTCAAAAATCCATTCAAACGCTAAATGTTGCATTTTTTCCAGTACACTCTGGTGTTGCCATCTAGTCATATTACAGGTGCTTGTAATCTGTCAGTTCAGAACAGCATTTTTCTCTCTCTTAACGATACAGAACACGCAGTGTTCTTCATAACAGTAAGAATACCGACGAGCCAATTATTTATAAAGACACAACCGTCATTCTCCAGCTCTGTCATTGTAATTTACTGAATGGCTTCAATGCTTTGCAGTGAGTTTATTTTCAACACTAAGCCTTTCTTTATCCTGAAAAAAGTAGTAAGCTTAGCGTAAATGCGCCAACACTGGAAAACAATTCAAATTGACATTTGAAAGATTGGCGTTCAGTAATCTTGCTGTTTTATCATACAAAACTAGTCTAAACGCTTTTAAAAGCTTCCCTTAAACAGTGACTTTTATTAACATTTTTGTATAAGTAAATTACATATTAGGCTCAATGGATGGTGCAACATTTCGTGTAACTGCTGCCTAAATTTCCTTTGAGTCACTGCATAAATAAATGTATTTGTGCAGCAGCTCAATAGCTGAAGCATATTTGTGCTTTCTTGAAAAATAAACTTGGGGTCAGTGAAGCCTTGAGGTTTGTATTCATTTATGAATCGCACAAAAAAGAACTGTGCAACATACGCTGTCCATAACAGTAGGAAGCTTCCAGATATAGAGAAAAGTAAAACAATGGATTTTCTCCTGTTCTCCATCTCTGCGTCACTCTGATTGTTTCCCTTTATCTGAACCCGGAGCCTCTTGCGGGCGGCACTCGCCACGAGAATGGATCTGACAGTCAGGATATTGAGGAAAAGTATCAGAAAAAAAGGGAGGCACGGAGTTAAAATACGATCTGTCCATTGGAACGTTGCCCATATTGGTGAGGTATAACGGATTTCCTTCAGTTTGCAATACCATGGAACATTATCAATTATGAATATTGGCTCATGCATAAAATACCACGGTATATTCTTCAGGCAGCCGATCCCACAGACTATCCCTATCACTACAGCTGCCATTTTCTCAGTGCAGTACTTCGTTTTCAGATTCTGACAACAAATGGCCACTAATCGATCAAAGGTGAAAGAAACTGTTAACCAGACAGAGATGTCCCTAGCTGCATAAATTAATGCATTGCTGAAGCAGCATATTGGAGTAATGGACAGGAAGCTTCCTGGAAAGTAAATCGCTGGAATGCGGTTCAGAAGTACGGCAGTAATAATGACCAGGAGATCCGTCACAGCCATGGAGATCAAGTATCGAGTAATACATCGGCAGAGGCCGCAAGTTCCACGCGTTAGTATCACAATTGCCATCAAATTAACTGTAAGAAGAAGTGAGTGAAAAAGTGAAAAAGTGAAAAAGCGATCAGTCCATGCAGTTATCTCTGAAGCAATGTATTAAGTTTCAGAAGGAAGGTCCCGTGAACTGATAAGGAATGACTTGGAATTTGGTGTTTGAAGGACAGAGAACAGAAACATTAGCTCATCTTCACATTTTAAGCAACAAATGAACTGGTGGCCACGTCCAAGATTTCGTGTTCTGAAATATATTTTAGATTAGACTTAGAGTGTGGACACGTGTGGAGTTTGCACCTTCTCCTCGTGGCTGCGTGGGTTTCCTCCGGGTGCTCCGGTTTCCTCCCACAGTCCAAAGATGTGCGGGTCAGGTGAATTGGCCATGCTAAATTGCCCGTAGTGTTAGGTAAGGGGTAAATGTAGGGGTATGGGTGGGTTGCGCTTCGGCGGGTCGGTGTGGACTTGTTGGGCCGAAGGGCCTGTTTCAACACTGTAAATCTAATCTAAAATACATTTCAGTACACTAAATCATGGGCGTGGCCACCAGTTCTTTTGCATCGAATTCCGAATAATTCGACTCTTGTTCCTAAAAAAGGGAAATATTATTGTGCAATTTTATAAATGCTTTAAACAATATATTCTCGATGCTTCAAACGGTCAAGATTCAACCGACAATTTGCAAGAGACGTAACAGAAACAGAAATTGTTGAAAAAAAACTCAGCCGGTTTTGCAGCATCTGGGGAGAGAAATCAGATTCAACATTTCGGGTCGAGTGACCCTCCCTCAGGACACAACACAAACGGACTCCGTCTATACCTTCATTTAGCAAATCAACATACTGTTCTCGAAGTCTTTAAACTGTAGTTTCAGAATTCTGGCCTTTGTGAGAGAACGGACAGCAGAATGATATATCGCAACCTGACAAAGGTTATCTGGAACAGCAATCGTCGCCAGAGCCGTGTAATAAATAGCATATGGTACTCCTCTTGGTGGAGCATGCATTTTCTGCGAGATGGAGCAGTAGCCGTTTGTTCAGCATTCAGAAAAGATCGTTTAAATAATTCAAACTCATAATCCCTTTGGACACAATTTGGAAGAATCTGCATCAGTCACATGCTAGGCATCATCATTGTTTACATTATCAACAGTAACTGAGGTAATAATTAGGCTTAAAGTCACATGACTGTTAATTTCAATGCTAAAAGCCAACGAATTAATGCAATTTGCAATGAATTCAGCGCGATTAAAATCAATGAACCAAATATCTCACAAAGTTAAATTGAAACATTCTGATCCATTTTGCGGGAAAATGCCAACTGAAAGATCAACATGTACAATACTCACAGTACGACATTTATCCATTGGTTGTGTCATGTCATCAAAGAACACAAATAAATATGTCAGACATGGCATGACGACGAAAGAGTAAAGTTAACCATCCATTATACATTCAGTTTGTCTTTTCCCTTTTATCCAGTATCATGGCCTCGACGAGTTTGTTTTTCCTGCAATGCTGTTGGACTGATATTCTTTCTGATGTCAGGTTCCAAGATAACGGTGTCACATTGCCAATCCTCCAGTTCCTTTGTACTAATTTTGTGTGACTACCTCTTTGCAAATCCTCTCTCTAGGCCCCTCTGATTCCCGAATGATCCGAAGTTCATCGAGCTCCAGCTCCAGATCCCGAATGCGGTTTTCAAGGAACTGGCGTTGAGTGCATTTACTGCAGATGAGCTCAGCAGGGACATAGTGGTGAACCTGTCCTTCCCTCTTCTGCACGAGAAACTTTCAGCTGCCCTAACCCTTATTTCAACTATTCTAAGTTCCCAAAGAGACGATTGAAAAATGAAGAAAAAAATCATACGGCAATATTGGTTTCAAACGCTGTGAAATGTCAGTTGATTTTTGTAGGCATTCAGCATTGAACGCAGTGACAGCTCTTGATAAATACCCTTAAAGACCCTTTGTGAGTGTCTAGTATCCGATAGTTCGAAGATTTTCTTTTTAATTCAGTACGGATGAAGGGGAAAGTTTGATCGCAGAATAATCAAGATTTTCTGAGGCAATTGCCATGATATATTAAGTACATCTGTTTGAGTCTGTCAAAATTGTATGTGTAATCGACCAATTCACATTATTTCAACTGAATTTCCTTTAACGTAGTAGCTATATGCAGTAGAGAGAAGTATTCATTCCATGAGCAGGGAAATTAGAACAATGAAAATACATAACTTACCTCCCACAAGCAGCAAGGGAAAAAAAGGAAGTGGGGTGGGGATGGAGGGGAGAGAAACAATTATACAACAGGGTCATGAAGATTACTGCAAAAAAAAAGTGATCTCAGCTTCACATCTAACGGATAGCTTCAAAAAAGAACAAGGGAAGAATGACAGGCAAACCTTGTGATACTGGCATCAGAAAAATATCTTGTCCCTGAAAGTCTCAAACAATCCAAATAGGCTTAGTCAAGCTTTCCAAGTGATCGAATTTCATTTCTACCAAAGAAATTCGAATAATTGTTCCCTTATTTAGAAAAGAATAATAATATTAGAAGCTATTTAAAATAATGACAATGAGGCTATTGTGGAAATCTAACTTATGTTTTTAACCATCTCACAGTTTGCAATTGGAAGACGTCGTAAGTGGCGGATGGGACATACAGAAACTCTCTGCTTTGGACCTTTCAGCGTTGAGCGAAAGGAAAGCTGCACCAGAAATTGTCAGCTTTGCCACTGAATTGTAATATTTGGAGTAAAAGATGTATCACTCTAAGTAACATTAATTTGGAAACTGTAGACTATTGTTAGAAATTGATATCCAGTCTGCATTTTCGGCACTCAGACAAGGGAGAATTATAAATTACATGGCAGCACTTGAGAGTCATTTGTAGTAATCAAATACACGATGGAGCTGTGAAACACCCGGAAAGGGCCATAACATCTGTATTGAAATGTGGTCGATAAGATGTAGTGCAAGAGGTCAAGGGCAGGGGATAGCAGAGCGAGCAAACATCACGACTGTTGGGAAGATCTAGGGTTGGCTATAGCGTTATCTATCATTGATCGTGCGTTTATGGCGTTAGAAATGCAAATTAGAATGATGTGGCTGCAGCTGACATTAATATTACATGTAATCATTCGAACGCAGAATGTGTACACGTGCCATTCTGTTCCTGTCTAGGAGAGGCAGAATGTCCTCGAGATCTCTCACGTTGGAATGGACCTCAAAATAAAGAGTCTTCTTTCAAATCCCGCTCCAACAATATTCATCTCTTTTTTCAAAGTCGCCTAATTTCTGTCTAATTAAACAATATCCATTTCTAATCAATACTCTCTAGTGCAATATTTGCACTCTTTGATAATTATCCATTTTCCTGCTCGAATCATAAGCTTGGATTTATTTTGTAGTTTCCTAAATAAATATTAAACATTAATATATTACGATTTGTCATTTCCAAGCTCTTAATCCAGGGGAACATTTTCACTTCATTTGCCTCATTTCCTGGGTTCATATTCAGCACATCTAACTCGCTGCAGCACTGTACATTTACTGCTCTAGAAGGTTCTTCTGCAAATGTTGCAGGATTTTCTTGCCTTCGATGCCACACACTGATTTTTTTTGTTCAGTCTACACTTGTGTAATTGAAATATGCAACGTTAAACAATGATTGTTCTGCAGATGTATGCATTTGTATTGAATGAGCTAAAATTGTTGATGATATACGACAGGTGCATGACCTTGCATGGGTCCTGTGAAAATTCATGTACATGCTGAAGACGGCAGAATGTAACTATTTTTCTGTACTTGCTGATTGTTACACTATATCAGAGAAAGAGACCCTTCTTCTGTGTTGTTGGACTTCACCTCAGACTGGGATTGCGATGACTCTTGTTCAATTGTCAATCGAGAGGTCTTCAAAGGTATGATGGGTGTGAGGCTAATTGCTTTATTTTCCTTTTCTTAAAATGTTAGTCAATGAACGTTTATGTTTTAGCAAATTGCTTTAGTGAGTTTTCTCTTAAATACATTAACCGAATCCAAAAGAACTGCTTCGGTACACTCTGTGCTCCACGTCAATTTTTGTCGATGAGGACTGGATTTGGGAAAATGTTTGAGCAACGAGAAAATCAACCTAATCTTCCGAAGCCCTTTTATATTTCAGGGTGAAATGTGGCAAACTCTGTATTGGGGTTTGTAACTGATACATTCACGGAAAAGAATAGAAACAGTTATATTGCAAAAAAAGAGAGAATTTGAAATCAGGTTTCTGCTCTGTGGAGGTGCACGGCATCGTGTGGGAGTGTTAACTCTTTAATGTCTGGTTTGAATTCGCTATTGTTTGTTAATAGCGGAATGTCCTCCAACAATATTCATCTCTTTTTTCAAAGTCGCCTAATTTTTGTATAATGTTTATTCGACAATATCCAATTCTAATCAATACTCTCCAGTGCAACATTTGCATTCTTTAATAATTATCCACTTTCCTGTTTCGGATCATAACCGTGGATTTATTTTGTAGTTTTCTAAATAAATTTGTGTTGTTCTTTTCAATGGGATTCCAGATCTGGCAACACTTTGAGGTTCGTTAGAATTTTGAAAATTTATCTCCATAAGACATTGGAGCAGAGTCGGCTCTGTCATTCAGTCCAGGCGGATTTGCTCTTCACCCCATTTCCCTGCCTTCTGAACATAACCCTTCAACCCATTGCCAATTAAATAACCTGTCTGACTCCTAATTCAATTTACTCACTGTCCTAGCATCCAGCGAACTCTGAGTTAGTGAATTCCACAGATTTTCAGATTTGTCAGAAGTAATTTCTCATCAACGTCGTTTTGAATTTGGTTCCACTTTCCCCAGGACTGTGATCCCTCATCCTAGAATGCCCCAGAAAAACCATCGTCCATTCCACGGCAATTTCATCCATACCATTTTCATCTTGAAAACCTCAATTTGATCTCGCCCACTATTAAAAATGTCAGACAGTGTCGGCCTACACTTTTCCATACCTCTTCGTATGACACAACCCTAATCTTTGGTGTCAATCCAGTGAACCACCTCTAAAATGCCTCCAATGACGTTCAATTTTCCTCAAATAAGGGTACGAAAACTGTGCACAATACTGTAGATGTGGACTCACCAATGCCTTATATATTTGCAACAAAATTCCCTTACATTTATTTTTTAATCGTTTAGCTGTAAAAATATCACATTCTGTTTATCTTTTCTTTATTCTTTCTTGGACCTGCAGGTTAGGTTTCTATGGCTCATGAGCGAGGACGCTCAGATCATTCTGTACCGCAGCACCCAGAAGTCTCTCCCCAGTTCGACAACAGGTCGCCTTTGCAATTTTCTGACCAAAATACATGACTTCAAACCCATCCACATTAAACTCCATCTGCCACATTTTGATCCACTGTTGTAACCTATCTATATCCAATGTTAAGATTCTTATTTCAAAATTGCAATTTACACCTATTTTTGTGTCGTCTGCAAAGTTGGCAAATTAGCCTTCTGTGCGGAATCTAATCTTTAATATAGTTTGTAAATAGCTGATACGAAAGGAATGAACTCTTTGGCACGCCACTAGTTATGTCTGGTCATCCAGAAAAAAAAAATTGTCCCGACACTCCGTCTTCCGTCCATCAGACAGTCACCTCTCCAAGGTAATAAATTATACCTCATCCCATTTGATCTAAACATGAGAACTAACATTTTCTATGGCCTTATCAAATGCCTTCCAGAAGTCCTATAATTACAGCATCTCCATTATCTTCCTTGTTTCTTACATCTTCGAAGAACACGAGCATATTAGTCAAACATAATTTTCCCTCCAAAAATATGTTGACTCTGATGAACAGCGTTTTAACTTTTCAAATGTCCCGGTATTGCTTCTTGAAAATTGCTTCTAACACTTCCCCCAATAGCATATTTTCAACTGACTGGAGTGTAACTCCACACACTCCACCTTCTACTCCTTTTGAATAAGAGCATTATCTCAACATTTTTCTCATCGAACTATTGTACCAATGGATCCATTATCTCCACAGACAAACCTAAAGCTTTCTACAGGTATTCCAGGAATGAACGAATGACTAGAATAAAAGTAGGGCCTGTCAAAGACAGCAGTGCAAAGTTGTGTGTGGATTCGGAGGAGGTAGGAGAAGCTCTAAATAGAGTTTTTCGACAGTATTCACACAGGGAAAAGACAATGTTATCCAGGATAATACTGAGATGCAGGCCATTAGACAAGATGGGATTGAAGTCCATGTGGAGGACGTGTGAACAATTTTGAAGTGCGTGAAAATATATTGGCCCCTGTGCATGATGGGATTGATCCTACGATTCTCTGGGAAGCTACGGAGGAGAATGCAAAGCCTTTGGCTTTCAACTTCATGTCCTCATTTTCGACAGGAATAGGGCGAGAAGACTGGAGGATGGAAAATGTTGTCTCTTTGTTGAACAATGAGAGGAGACACAACCCCCGTTATTTATAAACCAGCGAGCCTTACTTCGGTTGTGGGCTAAAGTTTGGAAAGGATTACAAGAGATAGGATTTACAATCATCTAGAAAGTAATAATTTGACTGGTGAAAGTCCACATGGTTCTGCAAAGGGTAGATGTTGCCTTACAAACCTTACTGAGTTCTTTCAGAAGGCGATCAAACAGGTGAATGAAGTTAAAGCAGTGGATGTGGTGTACATGGATTTCAGCAAAGCGTTTGATAAGGATCCCGATGGTAGGCTAATTCAGATAATATGGAGGTAGGAATTAAGGGTAATTTAGTGATTTGGATCAGAAATTCGCGAGCTGAAAGAAGATGGTGGGTGATGGTTAATCGAAAACGATCATCCTCGAGTTCAGTTACTCGTGATGTACCTCAATGGTCTGTCTTTTAGCCTCTGCTGTCCGGCATTTTTTTGTAAGTGACCAAGATGAGGGGAGGAAGAATGAGTCAGTTAATTTGCAGATTACACAAACATAGGTGAAATTGTAGACCGTGCAGAAGAATGTTGCAGTTGACAGGGGGACATAAATAAGCTACAGATCTATGCAGAGGTTGCAAATTAAATTTTATGAGGAAAGGTGTGAGATGATTCACTTTCGAAGGGGTAACTGGAATAGAGAGTGCTGGGCTAATGGTAACCTGTGTGGTGGTGTGGATGACCAGAGAGATCGTGGTGTCCATGTTTATAGATCCCTTAAATTTTCCACCCAGGTTGATGGGTTGGCTAAGAACGCATTGGGGATGTTAGCTATTATGGGAAGGTGGATTGTGTTTTGGAGTTATGAGGTCATGTTGCAGCTGTACAAAACTCTGATTCGACTGCACTTGGAATATTGCATAAAATTTTGTTCACCGCATTACAGGAAGGAGGTGGTCGCATTGGAAAGGATGCCAAGGAGATTTACCAGGAGCTGGCCTGGCTTGCAGGGAAGGTCAACTGAGGAAGGACTGAGGAACTGGAGGCTTTTTCGTTGGGGAGAAGGACCTTACGAAATGACTTAGTAGAGACATACAAAATGATCAGTGGATTAGATCGAGTGGACAGCGAGAGACCTTTTCCTCAGATTGTGATGGTTGGCCCCAAGGGGCATAACTTTAAATTGTAGAGTCATAGATATAGGATAGATGTCAGAGGTAGGTTTTTTGCTCAGAGAATAGTAACGGTATGAAATGCCCTGCTTGCAATAGTAGCAGACTTATCAGCATTTAGGGCATTTAAATAGTCATTCGAAAAACATATGGATGGTAATGTAATAATGTAGGTTAGATGGCCTTTACACTGGTTTCACAGGTTCCAACAATATCGAAGTCCGAAGGGCCAGCACTGCGCTGTTCTGTTCTATGTTGATGGAACTGTGATCTTCACGTGGATCATTTTCGGGAGTGTTGTAAATGCAGACGTGCTGAAATGCTTGGGAAGAACCTGGTTTGGGGTGGAGTGGTGGGGAAGAGGGGAAAGAGGCACTGGCCAATTATCCTAGTTCTTTTTTTTTTCTGGTTGATTTATTTGTGCAGGTAAGATGCTAGTCAGAGGCAGTCAGCAGTTCCTAAAGTGTAAAATGTTTCCATGCTTCAGCAGATGATGTGTGGCTGAGTTTTCTTTCTCAAATCTCTCCTGCATCTAAGAATCTGTGACTGAATTGACCTTTTGCCAAGGTGTATGATTATGGGATATTACGGGAATTGGAACTCCTTGGTTAAGTTGCGTTACCAAGTTGGTTGAGTTTTCAAGCAGTTAAATTATTCTATCCTCCGTTTTCTTTTGTTCGTGTTTCAAATGTAGCTTTTAAATAAATTTTGTTTTGCTTAAAGGCACATGATTTGACCTGCTGCATCTCAACTGGTATATCCACTCCGTGTCTTCCTTTTAAACAAGAAAATGTTAGTGTTTAGGCTATCTTCCTTCAATACTCTGGCCTGGTCCATAAAACTGGTTACAGGATGATCAGGTTTTGAAGTGCAATTTCCAAGGATACGCAATATTCTACAATTATTGCCGAGATGTAAGATGAATTCGGTTTGCTCATTTGGTTAAGAATGATGTCAAGTCTGCATTGTGAAATGAAATTAGTACTACAGACCGAAGTGTTAAATCAGTTCAGGTGAAAATTTAAAATCGAAGTAAGAAATCCATTCGGAGAAAAATGTAACACATGGTCAAAGGGTACTTCCAGACTCAGAATAGCATAAAGCAGAAATAACGATGGCTTGCCTATGAGAAGGTCAGAAAGCAAATTATACATGATTTCATTCAATTAATCAATTTGGCAAGGGTAGCCTCGAACACATGTTCGAGGTGTTTATGAAGAAGTGATTCTTTGGAGCAACATGCCAAGCAGCCAACCGTGAAACTAGCTATTCAAGATTTGGTGTACTCTTACGAACGAGAATTGATAACTTCTCTAGTACTTAACGATTTGCTTGAAATGAATCATCACAAATGCCATAGATTCAAATTCCAATTGAAAAACTAATGAAGGCAGAGTCGTATACGAGATTTTGAGCGTTTGGGGAATGTAATTAATAGGCCCAAGGAAGGACTTAGACGAAGTAGACTGGGAAAAGATATTAAACAGCAGGACAATTAATGACTAGCGACAAACATTTCGGGAGATGATAAACACCTCTCAACTATCTTTCGGAGAATAAGATATATATTAATAAATAATGCTTGAATTATTGTTGTCAGGTGTACCGAGTTAAAGTAAAACCATCGTTTTGCATTCTATACAGGTGGATCGTATTATGTAACATGCACCAGCTTCGGAGGACAGACTGCAGAATACGATCAAAGCCGCAGAGAATGTGCAGAGAAGATCAAAATGAACTTTTGAGAGGCATGCATTCAGAAGTCTGATAACATTGTAAACAAGTGAAAAATCACCCATGTCTAAGTAGCAAAACGACAAAAATCTGGGACATATCAGACTATAAAACGGCAAATCATGTGGCATAACATACTATATAACGTGCGCATTGGTTTACTGTGAAAGAAATGAAAAGTGGGACTACGAAAGCAAATGGAAGCAAACAAAGCATTGATACCAAAATTATTGATAAATATATCAAAAACGAAGAAAAATGTGGAATTATTTGTTGGCCATTCAGGGAACGAAAATGGTTAAGTAACAATGGGAAACTCAGAAATTACACAAACGTTGTAATCAATATTTTCTCCCTGTTTTCACAATGGAAGACAATAATGCCTTGCTCAGTTACGACAGAGAACTTTAGTGAAATTATTACAACTACAGAAAAGGTACTAAGCAATCTGCTGTGATTAAAGGCAGATAATGTCCCTGGGGCCTGATGGTCTGCAAATCGCACTAATAAAAGAGGTGGCAGTAGAAATAAAGAACACATTACTTTCGATTTTCCTAAATTCCCTGAATTCCAAAATTCTACATAGGTACTCATGGATTCGACACATTTTCACGCGACGCCTTTGTTCAAAACAGGAGATAGGCAAAAGGTGGTAAGCTATGGAGCAGTTTGTTTGACCTCTGTGGTGAGGAAGTTGCTGAAGACAACCATAAAGTAGGAGATAAATGGGCACTTTGCAAAAACAAAGCTTATTTCACCATTGTAGTCATGGTTTCATAGAGGTCATATCATGCTCGACAAACTTGCTGGAGTTCTATGTGGATGCAACTCGCAAAGTAGGTAATGGGGATCCCGCCGATGTGGCATACATAGAAATCCAGAAAACATTTGACAAGGTGCCACATAAAAGATTGATAAAGAATTGTGGATGCCACGTGTTGAAAGGCAGAGTAATGGCTTTATAGATGATTGGCTAACTCATAGAGACCAGAGTGTCAGAATAAATGGATCGTTCTCTGCCTGGTGAAATGTAGTGGAGTGTCGCAGGGATCAGTTTTTGGGGCCTTATCTATTTATTATCTACATCAGTGGTCTGCCAGCAAGGATAGAGAAAAATGCTGTAATGTTCACGGATGATACTGAGTTAATTTGGAAAACAAAGAATAGTGCAGTCAAATAGAGATTAGAAATGCATATTGATAGGTGATTAGAAAAGGCCAGAATCTGTCAGATTATGGATAACATCTGATAATCAAGGGGTTGTGATTTTTGGCCTGAAAAACAACAAAAAAATCAAATCATTGATTAAATGGGCGGCAATTCAATGTGGTGAGAGTGCAAAGGGATCTGCACTTCTTCATGCATCAAACACAGAAAATGACAATGCAGGTGCAGCGTATAATAGGAAAAACATATGGAATCGTGGCGTTTATTCAACCAGCCTGGATGATAAAAGTTTTTCAAAGTTCCAAGTTTATGAGGCATTGGTGACACCACATCTGGAGCATTATGTCCAGTTCTGTTCTCCTTGAAGCAATATGTTGTGGCACGCGCGGCAGTACAGAGAGAGTTCACAAGTTTGATTCCAGGCATAAACGGTCTGCCAAACTCGAAGTGGTTGAACAACTTGTTCTTGCATTTAGTGAAGTTCAGAAGATTAAGATGGTTATCATGGAGGATTACGAAATGCTAAGCAGGATTGATAAGATGGACTTGGGATGTATAACATACAGCATTACAGCACATTCAGACCCTCTGGTCCTCGATGTTGTGCCGAACTGTGAAAGCAATCTTAAGGTCATACAGCTAAATTATTGAATTTTCATTGATATGTTAATCCAATGACCTTTGAAATGCCCTGAAAGTTGGAGACTATGCTCCTGTTGCAGGCAGGCCATTCTACGATTCTAAAACAATTTGAGTTAAGAAACTATATCAGATATCAGTCCGAAATCTATTACCCTGCAATTTAAAACTATGTTTCCTTGTGCTGGTCCTCACCAGACCAGGAAAAAGGTTCTCACTGTCCAAATTATCTAACCCTCTGATTATCTTATATGTGCCAATTATGTCTTCTCTCTAATGAAAACATCTTCAAGTCCCTCAGCCTTTCCTCAGAAGACCTTACCCCCGCCCCTTCCCATGCCAGGCGACATCCTAGTAAATATACTCTGAACCCTTTCCAAAGCTTCTACATCCTTCCTATAATTTGGCGACCAGAACTGCACGGATTACTCCTAGTACAGTTTTGTGCAGCTGCAAGATGAGTTCATACGTCCTGAACACAATCCCTCAACAAACAAAAAACAATACACCATCTACTTTCTTATCGACCCAATCAAACTGGGTGACAACTTTTAGGGATTTATGTGCACGCACACCATGATCTCTATGCTCATCTACATGACGTAGAAACTTAACAAAAGCCCAGTATTTTGTATTCCTGTTGCTCCTTCCAAGGGAATCAACTTGCATTTTTCCGCATAAAACCTCATTTGCCAGCTCTCTGCCCAGCTCTGCAGCTTATCTATATCCCTCTACAACATCATTTGGCACTATCCAAAACTCCATGGACATTAATGTCACCCGCAAATTTATGAATCCATTCGTCTACGTACTCAGCCAGACCATTTATACAAATGATAAACAGCAGTGGCCCCAAAACAGATTCTTACCGCATACCAATAGTAAATGGACTTGAGTATGAAGATCTTCCATCAATCACGACACTGTTTTCTTTCAGCTAATCAATTTATGATCCAAACCACGAAATTACCGTCAATCCCATGCAATAGACTAACGTGGGGAAACTTATCAAATGCTATTCTGCAATTCATACACACCACATCAACCGTTTACCCTCATTCCCCTGTTTAGTTACCTTCTCATAAAACTGAGTAAAGCATACTGTCACCCACCTGCCTTTTTCATGTACCTTCAAATGAGATGACTTCCCTGTAACTACTCTCAATCAATCCCTCCACTTCATGAATGATCCGAAATTCATCCAACGTCAGACCCCCTACGAAGGTTTTTTGAGAAGCTGTCATTGGGTGCACTTCACACAGAGAAAGTCATCAAGGACACTAATGGTGCCCCTTACCGCCCACATTGTGCAGGAAGAGCATTTAACCCCTCTAACTGCGATTTCAACGACTCTAACTTCCAAAAGACACTACGGAAAAAATGAACTAAAATCTAGTTACCTTACAAATCCGGGACACAGAATCTTCTTTTTTTTTAGGTTAGAGGATTAGGATGGGTGGGAAATAACACCTTAGTAGTGTTTCAGGCAAAGCAAGCGCATAACTATATTACTTCAAATACCCAACCGCCCTCTGTTCCTCGCACCCACTGTAAAAATGGAGGCCCCAACGCGAGAGATAAGCGTTTAAACAGTTACCTAGCTTACACAGCAGCCCTCTGGTCCTCACTACCGCTTTCCCACATATGTCCATTATGGGGCAATCTCGAAAATTTGGTCATAAATATAGCGTGAGAGGAGGTTATTTGAAAACTGAGACGAGGAGAAACCACTTCTTTCAGCAGTACTGAATTGTAGAATACACTGCCACCGACTGCACTGGTGGTAGAATGAATCAAATGATTAAAATAAGAACTAGATATATTTCAGTCAAAAAGCAGGAACAAGGGCAATGGAGAGCCGGCAGAAGCATGGAGTTGGGACCGAGATAAAATCAACCCCAGTCATATTAGATGTTAGAACTGGATTGATGGACTGATTTGTCTCCTCCTGCTCCTAATCGCAATGTTCCTATACTCGAATAGTTTCCTTCTGCCCCATAGCTCATTCATGATTCTGAGAATTGTCGTTTGTACCCAATCGGAAATTCATCGAACTGGGCAAAATTGTATCTTTTGAAACGCAAAATAAGAATAATTCCATGATTTCAGCAAGCATTAAATATCACAAGTAAAAGGTGTCCGAAAATTCCTGCCTTTGCCATTGTAACAATTGTCCTGCTCTCAAGATAATCAAAATTATGTTCAAACGAGGAACATACTTTTCAAACATAATCAAATGTTCCGAAATTAAATATTTTTCGTACAAATAAGGCCTGAGCATTCAATACCTGATCAGAATGTGCTGTATTTTGGAGAGCACGAAAGGAAGTAATGGAAGTGCAATTACTTTCAATTTAATTATAATTTCAGTAAATAACACTGATGCCATTCAGGCACATACTGTTAGACAACTTACGTATTGGCTAATTACATGTCCAGGCAAGTAATCGAGGATATCTGCATACATTTTTTTTCAAGTCAGCGTTTGTTCCTGAATTGTATTCTCCCGACATTGAAAGCTTTAGCATGGGATAAGTTATTTGACGAAGTATGTATGACACAGAATGATTCCCCCTTTGTTTTATCTGTCATCCCGACAATAAGAAATGCACGATTACAGTCAACAGCTAAAGAATGGTGGTAGGTCCAGTACGGTACCCTATTTCCAATGAGTTGAAAGGCTCAATCAATCAGGTCAGAACATAACTCTGTGTGGCAAAAAGCGAAATGCTCATGCAGATGCCGATTTTCATATGGAAATTGCATGCAAGATGGATATGATTTTAAATTCGAGCTCTTCTCTCCACCGCAGATCATGAACAGAAGAAGCCAAACGAAGATTATGTACAGCATCCCCAAACAGCTGAAGAGGAGATGTTGTGGTTCTGGTCGCCGAGCTGGAAGTTTTTGCTGCAAACGTTTCGTTCCCTGGCTAGGGAACATCATCAGTGCTGTTGGAGCCTCGTGTGAAGCGCTGCTTTGATGTTTCTTCCGGTATTTGTATTGGTTTGTTCTTGCCGCTTCCGGGTGTCAGTTTCAGCTGCAGTGATTTGTATGTGGGGTCCAGGTCGATGTGTCTGTTGATGGATGTTCTTGCCGTTTCCAGGTGTCCGTTTCAGCTGTAGTGGTTTGTATATGGTGTCCAGGTCAATGTGTCTGTTGATGGAGTTTGGGGATGAATGCCATGCTTCTAGGAATTCTCTGGCTGTTCTCTGTCTGGCTTGTCCTCTGATAGTGGTGTTTTCCCTGTCAAATTCATGTTGCTGGTTGTCTGAGTGTATGGTTACTAGAGATAGCTGGTCGTGTCGTTTTGTGGCTAGCTGATGTTCATGGATGCGGATTGTTAGCTGTCTTCCTGTTTGTCCTATATACTGATTTGTGCAGTCCTTGCATGGTATTTTGTAAACTACGTTAGTTTGGCTCATTTCAGCATGAGCCAAACTAACGTAGTTTACAAAATACCATGCAAGGACTGCACAAAACACTATATAGGACATACAGGAAGACAGCTAACAATCCGCATCCATGAACATCAGCTAGCCACAAAACGACACGACCAGCTATCTCTAGTAGCCATACACTCAGACAACCAGCAACATGAATTTGACAGGGAAAACACCACTATCAGAGGACAAGCCAGACAGAGAACAGCCAGAGAATTCCTAGAATCATGGCATTCATCCCCAAACTCCATCAACAGACACATTGACCTGGACACCATATACAAACCACTACAGCTGAAACTGACACCCGGAAACGGCAAGAACATCCATCAACAGACACATCGACCTGGACCCCACATACAAATCACTGCAGCTGAAACTGACACCCGGAAGCGGCAAGAACAAACCAATACAAATACCGGAAGAAACATCAAAGCAGCGCTTCACACGAGGCTCCAACAGCACTGATGATGTTCCCTAGCCAGGGAACGAAACGTTTGCAGCAAAAACTTCCAGCTCGGCGAGCAGAACCACAACAACGGATACCCGAGCTACAAATCTTCAATCAGATTTTGAAGAGGAGATTCTAAAAAAAACTATTGGAATTGTCAGAGAATTGGAGTGAATAATTTGCATTCCAATACAGGGATTCCAATACAATGCTCACCTTCGCACTAATCGCATGAGTGTAGTCAGTCAAACTGCAGGTGCACCTATTGCGTCAGAATCTGAACATCTGGCAGTTTTAGGAGTACATAACTAATGAAAGAAATTTGAATTCACTCCAGGCCAGTGATCCTTTCGGGACCCTGCCTGAAAGGAGTGATGTAAGGCAGAGAGAAAGTGTGCTGATTTTCTCCTAAATAAGAAACTCACTGAATGCTACTGCGAGCGCAAACAAATCAGTCTCACCCCACTCATAAACCAGAAACCCCTCCATTAAACTCTAAATTAATTCTACAACATTAAGGAAACGGCAAACACGATAATGTTACATTCAAAACTAAATTAGAAAGCGCACAGAAAATAAAATTCTGGCATCCTGTAGGAATTCTTATCTATTCGTAAACAGGAGGGGAATTTGGGAGCTAATAGTCGGGTTAAGAGTAATAAGGTGAGAAATACAACATTTTACAATGAAATGCAAAATTATGGTTTTTCTATGCTCAAGTCTTAATTATGTGAAACAATAGACTAAATTGGATTTGTCACCCCATTATTTACTCTCGTTTAGTATTTTCATGGCACACAAAATAAATGAAGTAATCGATGCAGAAATATAAAACCTGAAGCATTTATATTGTTTGTTGAATAGTATGTATAGAATAACTGGAATTCGATTCCGAGGAATAATTAATACTTGCAATCAAAGTTACTTGATGGTTTGAAAAAGCAGGAATGATTTTAAATAAGGAGTTCAGATGCAAAAAGTTTTCATGAGGGTAACTCATTGAAACGGGAATAAGCACAATTCTTAGGCATTGTGTACTTGTATGATGAACGAGAAGGTTACAAGGAAAACGACTGAAGTGCAATTTGTGATATTTATGCGAGCCATCACAGGATGCAGACCTTAATGAATGCTTGCATTGGTCAAAGAAGAATGGCATGTTGAATGGTGCGTCCAGAGAGTGGCATACTTTTCTATTTTTTTAATGAAGGGAGATGTTATACGTGTTGCATTTAGGAACAATATTCCCCAGGACCAGATAGGATAGATCCCAAAGTACAGAGGGAGACTAAAGAAGAAATTCCCGAGTCCTTGTACGAAATATCTGTATCTGCTTCACGTGCACACGAGGTCCCAAAGGATTAAAGAATAGCCAATGTTGTTTATTTAATAAAGAATGGAAACAGGAATAATTTGCGACATTGCAAATTTGTGAGCCTTACTTCAGCGGTAGGGAAATCCTTGGGGAAGATTCTTAGGGATTGGATTTCGTCATATATAGAGAAATATGGATTTAATAGCGGGACGAAGGGTTTTTCTGTGCCGGAACTTCGGTCTCACAAATGATATACATGTTTTTTTGAGGAAGTGATCAATTCTATGGATGAAGTTGCTTATGTTGTTTAGGACCTTGACAAGGCTTTTAACAACCCGTGGTGGCAGGGTAATACAGCAGGTGAAAAACGTACAAAGCACTGACTTATTCACAGAAGTGAGAGCGGACTGCTGGAATTCAGTTCATTTTTGACGGAGATTTGTGACCAGTGCTGTTCGTCAGGAATCAATGCATTGAAATAATTTGGTGTAGAATGTCATTGATCTGAAGAGTAAGATTGTGGGCGACGCAAGCCTTGAGGAAGCAATGAATAGTGAGGAAAATTTCAAGAAAGTATTGCAGCACATAATGAACTGGCGAAATTAGCAGGAAAGTGGCAGATGGAATTTAATCTAGAGAGAAGGTTTAATGCAAGATGGTAACATAGAACAATGGCATTAGAAATGTAAACATAAAGTAGGTTCTAGGCGTGCAGGTTAGCAATAATCTCCCAACTGCAACGTCAATGGACAAGTTGATCTAGAAAGCATGTGGCATACCTGCCCTCAATGATCAGGTCTCTGAATAAAAAATAGTGGTAAGTCATATTGCAGCTGCGTAGAACTTTAATTCAACCTCTGAATTAAAGCTTGGATATTGTCTACAGCTGTTTTTGACATACTACCAGATGAAACTGGAGGCTTTGCATCAGGTACAGAAAACGTTTACTGACTGTTGCCTCATTTGCAGGGTATTACATCTGATGAGAGACTCACTTGGACATTGAAGGCTGGGGGACGATCTCATAGAAGTTTACAGTATCATGAGAGATTATATGAAACGACTAAAATGAGTCTTTATTTTCTCAGCACCCCCACCGCACCCCTGCAGTGCAAAAAGTGTCAATTACTGGGGATGTGGATTTAAGGGGAAAGAGAGTACATTTAAACGACAAATCAGAGGCAGATTTTCTACGCAGAGTGTGGCAAGTACTTGGAATGTGCCAAAAGGAGGTGCTAGTAACCAATAAATAGCAAGACAAATATTAAAAGATACGCGAATACGCAAGGTGGAGCGAGATGTTCACAATTGATTTATTATTTCCAAGAATGTGCCAGTTAGGTGAGTTGGCCATGCCAAATTTCCCATAGTGTTCATGCGCATTAGTCGTGGGTAAATATAAGATAAAAAGGGAGGGGAGTGGGTCTTGGTGGGTTAATCTTCGAAGAGTCGGTGTGGCCTTGTTGAGCGAAAGGGCCTGTTTCCACATTGAAGAGATTCTAATTCCAATCTTATACAAACTTGCCTGAGATACACCAAAACCCGAAGGAATAAGCAATGCAAAGGCACAATTGTGCATTGCATCTCATTGTAAGTAGCATGTATTTCACGACAGCTGAGATTTCTGAATAACGTCAAAATCTTAATATTGGGATCTCGTGTGGAGTCGATAGTGAGGGGTTGGGTGGGGGAAGCCATAAGCAGGAGCAGATAGCAAAAGGTCGTTTAATTGTGTTTACTTGGTAAACGTAAACTGAACAATTAGTCATCCTCAGTTAAAATACGTACTTGCGCAACGGCACCAGGTTTGCTTTCAAAGGTCACATAACTAATGAAGGAACCAGGGATATTGACAATCAGAATGGTGCATCTTTTCTCAGCGCCAAACGTCCTATTGAGAAACTTTGCTGCCACTTTAAAATGGAAACAGGTAGGTTACTACCGCAGGGCAAGGCTAATACCTGGGGGAAAGGCAATTACAATGCGATTAGGCGAACTTAAGGATGCATAGAATGTTAAAGGAAACTGCAGGGGATGGCACAATTGAAATGTGGAGCTTTGTGGAATGTGAAACCACCAATAACTGTGGTTCTTTGATAAGTTTGTATCGGTCAGGCAGGAAATACGTTGTCGAGCGAGGGAGCCATGGTTTATTCAGAAAGCTGAATCTTCCTTCAAGATGCAGAAAAAGGCTTATGCTTCGATGAGAAGTGATGGCTCAGTGAGGGCGCTTGGGAGTTACAGGTTAGCCAGGAAAGACCTGAACAGAGCGCTAAGAATAACCAGGATGGGACCCGGTAAGTTATTGGTGGATAGGATCAATGAAAACGCTCAGAACTTTGAAAGCTAAATCAATAATAAAAGAATGATGAGAGTAAGATGAGGGCCAATCAGGCAGAGCAGTGGGAAGCTGTGCCTGGTGTTGGAGGAGATAAATGAAGCGCCAAACGAATACTTTTCATCAGTATTTACAATAAAGATAGACAATGTTCTCGAGGAGTCCACTGAAATTGAGAGTACTAGATTAGATGGGTTTGAGGTGCATAAGGAGGAAGTGTTAGCACTTCTGTAAATTGTGAAAACAGTTAAGGTCCTTCGGCCAGATGGGAATTATCCTAGGATTCGCCGGGAAGCCAGGGAAGAGATTGTCAAGCCATTGGCTTTGATCTTTATATTGCCATTGTATACTGGAAGAGTGCCAGAAGATTGGAACACAGCAAATGTTGTCCACTTGTTCACGAAGGGCAGTAGAGACAACCCTGGAAATAACAGACTTGCGATCCTTACTTCGGTCGGGGCTAAAGTGTTGTAAAGGGTTTTAAGAGATAGGATTTCTAATCATCTGGAGAGGAAAGAGTCGGTTCGGAATAGTCAACACGGTTTCCTGAAGGGTAAGACGTGCCTCACAAACTTTATCGAGTTATTTCAGAAGGTGAGTAAACAGGTGGATGAGGGTAAAGGGGTTTGTGTGGTGTATATAGATTTCGGTAAGGCATTTGTCCATGTTCCCCACGTTAGGCTATTGCCCAAATTACAGAGACACGGGGTTGAGGGTGATTGAGAGGTTTGAATCAGAAATTGGCCAGCTGAAAGAAGACAGAGGGTGGCGGTTCATGGGAAATATTTGTCCTCGAGTTCATTTATTTGTTGGGTACCACGAGGATCTGTTTGATTCTACTGTTGTTTGTCATTTATATATCCGACCTGGATGAGGGAATTTAACGATGGGTTAGTATATTTGCGGATGACACTTAAGTCACCAACGTTGTGGATAGTGATGCAGAATGTTGTATGTTACAGAGTGACACGGATAGGCTGCCGAGCAGTGCTGAGAGGTTGAAAATGTAGTTTAATGTGGAAAGTGAGGCGTTTCACTTTGGAAGGAGTAACATGAATGCAGAGTACTGGGTTAATGGTAAGATTCTTGGTAGCGCAGATCAGCAAAGAAATCTCATTGTCGAAGTACATCGATCGCTGAAAATAGCCACCCAGGCTGATAAGGTTCTTAAAAATTCATACGGTGTTTATTGGTAGAGAGATTGAGTTTAGGAATCATGAGACCATGCTGCAGCTGTGAAAAATTCTGGTGTGACCGCATCTGGAATATTGAATGCAGATCTCATCACCGCATTACAAAAAAGGATGTGGAAGCTTTGTGAAGGGTTCAGAGGATATTTACCAGGATGTTGCCTGGTTTGGAAGGAGGGCCTTACAATGAAAGCGTGAAGGACATGATATTGTTTTCGGTGGAGAGGAGGTTGAAAGTTCACTTAATTGAGAAATACAAGATCAGCAGAGGATTCGATAGATTGGACAGTAAGAGCCTTTTTTTCTCGTCTGGCGAGGCTAACACGAGGGGACATAGCTTTAACTTGAGGACTGATCGATATAGGACAGGTATCAGAGATAGTTTCTTTACTCAGAGCGTAGTAGGGTTGTGGAACGCTCTGCCTCCAAAAGTAATGGACTCGCCAACTTTGAGAACATTTAAATTGTCATTAGATAATCATATGGACGAGAATGGAATCGTGTAGGTTAGAGTAGATTACTTACAGTGTGGAAACAGGCCCTTCGGCCCAACATGTCCACACCGACATGCAACCCACCAATTCCCCTACATTTACCCCTTTACCTAACACTACGGGCAATTTAGCATGGCCAATTGAGCTGACCCGCACATCTTTGGACTGTGGGAGGACACCGGAGCACCCGAAGGAAACACATGCAGACACGGGGAGAACATGCAAACTCCACAGAGTCAGTCGCCTGAGTCGGGAATTTAACCCGGGTCTCTGGCGCTGTGAGGTGGCAGTGCTAACCACTGTGCCACCGTGCCGCCCATAAGCTGGGCTTCAGATTGGTTAAAACGGTCGGCACAACATTGAGGGCCAAGGGGCCTGTACTGTTCTCTAATGTTCTACGTTCTATGTTGTAAACATGTACAAAGAAAAGTTTTATAAACAATGACATTCTTTAGAAAACACAAATTTAAATGACCAACGAGATTTGCTTGATCAGTTGCACAACTCTTGAACATGCCGCGCACAGGCACAGAAAAAAGTCAAGTCAAATGTAATGTTAGCCATAATATCTAACGAGCTGGAGTAAAGTAAGGCAGAGCGTTGCAGTCACATAAAATCCGACTTCGACTCCACTGACATGACTGCGAGCAAATCTGAACAACATATGCTCAGATGGATGGACTGGTACGGACGGCAGATCACTGTATGTTAACTGAAATAATGACAGGATTTCAGGGATTCAGTTAAGATGAGATTGAAGATAAAACTGCGATTATTTTCATTATAATCTAAAATGTTGGGACGTGATACAGTCGAGGTTTTCAGCGTATAATTAAATAGTTGCATGATTGATAAAGATACACGATTTTTTTCTGAATCTGTAAAGAGGAAAAGATTTTATGTTTGACGGTCAGGCCATTCTCGGCAGATGTCGGAAAACGTTCACCACGCAACAAGTAGTGAAAGTTAGGACTCTCTTCCTCAAAGGGCAAATGATGCACGTTAATTTGTTTCATTTAAATCTGAGACCGACTTGTTTGTTTTTTTCATTGTGCAAATCAAGGCCCAAAACATGCACATAGATGTGTGCCACAAATCAGCATGAGTTTATTAAATGGCCGAGGAGCATCAAAGAGCTGAATGGTCTGCACCAGTTGTTTTGTTCCAATTCTGTTATGAGGGAGCAGAGCAAGAATAAATGTAGTATCATGTTGAATCTATGACAGAGAAACAGCACCATCTGAGATCGTGTACATTACGTCCTTAAAAAAAAACCTCCATCAGTGAAGATGCCTTCATTTGCTGGACCACTGCGTAATATGGCATAGACAAAAATGTTGCATTAGACCGTAGACCATAAGTCATGAAATAGATATTAGGCCATTTGACCCATCGACGCTGCCTGATAGATTTTTTGATCCTATTTTCCCCTTTCTCCCAGGAACCTTTGACCCCCTTGCCAATCTAGAACGTATAGATCTCTGTTTTAAATAGGTTGAACAACCTGGTCTCCACAGCCGTCAGTGGCAATGAATTCCAGGTATTCACCACTCTCGGGAGTAATGAAGTTTCGCTCATCTCCAATCTAAAAGATCTTCCCTTTGTTATAAGGCAGTGCCCTCAGGTCCTCATCTCTCCTGCCAATGGAAATATCTTCCCAACATGCTTTAGGTCCAGAACAATCAGTATTCTTTAAATTGCAACCGGATTGAACATCTACCCCATCCTTCTTAACTCCATCGAGTACAGTGCAGAGTCTTGAAACATTTGTCTACATCCAGACGTTCATGCCTGCGATCATTCTAGTGAACGTTCTCAGTTCTTACTCCAAGGCCAATAGATCTTTTCAAAGGTATGGGGCGCAATATTGCTCCGAATACTCTGACTATAGTCTGACCACAGTTATAAATTCTCAGAAGTACGTCCCTGTTTTTATATTATAGTCCTCTCGAGTTGAATTGCAACATTGTATTTGCCTCCCTGACAATCGACCTAAACTGCAAGAGAAACCTGGACAAAGACTCCCAAGTCACTTTGCACTTCAGATTTTCTCCCCATTTCGCAAACACTTCATGTCTCTACTCTTCTTATCAAAGTGTATATCCTCAAAATTGCGCACGTTATATTTCATCTGCCACATACTTGCCCACTCTCCTAACCAGTATAAACATGGCTGCAGTCTCCCAACCTGATCAATACTATTTGTTCCTCTATTTCTCTTTGTTTCATCTTCACATTTAGCCAGAATGTTCGCAGCTCCTGCGTCAAGGTGGTAATACATAAAGTGCAAAGTTGTGGTCACAAGGATGTGGTCCCAATAAAAAGATGTTTTTATTCCCACTCTCTGCCTTCTGTCAGGTTGCTAATTTTCTATCCACGTTAGTCCCTTTCCACTAACACCATGGGCACTTCCTCACTCAGCAGCCTCCTGTTTGCACTGTGTCAAAACCCTTCTGGAAGTCCAGATGGATACAATTCCTGGCTCTCCTTGATCTAACTGGCTCGTTACCTCCTAACAAAAATTATATTAGATTTCTCAGGCATTCTATTCCGTTGTTGAAATCATACTAACTTTGCCCTATTTTAGCATGCATTTCCCAACTATTCATAAGTCTTATCCTTTACAATGGACTCCGCAATCTTAGGAATGCAGGATTAGGATACCTGGCCCTCTGCAGCAGTTCTGTCATGTAATAAGAAACCGGCTGATCTTTATGTGGCATCAGCTTCACTTACGCACCATGTCACCACATTCCTTCAGTGCTTTACTGATCAAAAATAATCTACATTCAAAGATGAAGTCTTAACAACTCCACTGGTCATGTAATTTAACAGATTCATAACTTTTCGGGTGAAGAAATTCCTCCTGAGTCCAGTCCTAAATCTGCACCCCATTATTATGAGGTTGTTCCTTTTTTCTAATTTCACACAACAGTGGAAACGAATGTCCATCTTCTATCTTATCTATTCCTTTCATAATTTTATATGTTTCTGCAAGTTCCCCTGAATCATCTAAATTGCAAAGAATATAATTAGAAGTTACTCAGTCTGTCCGCATAACCCATCCCTCTCAAATACAGAATCAACCTACTGAATCTCATCTCTACCCCTCCATTGCCAGTACATTCTTTCCCAATTAAGGAGTCCAGAATTGCAGACAGTACTCCAAGTGTGGAATCACCAGCAACAGATACCACGGCAAATTAACTTCAGTGTATTTAAACTCAATTTCTACAGCAATGAAGGACAAAATTACATTTCCTTTCTTAATTACATTTTGCACCTGCAAAGCAACCTTCTGCGATTCATGCTCAAGGAACCCGTGTCCCAAGACACAGCAGCAAGCTGCAATTGTTTTGCAGTTCAAAGACTAGTCCTTTTAAATATGATTTCTCCTAAAATGGAAAACTTAGCATTGATCAACATAGTACTCCATCTCCCAGATCGTTGCCCACTCATTTAAAATATCAATATTCCTCTGCAAATTTTCATACTCCTCTGCAGACTTTGCTCTGCGACTTCTCTCCATGTCGTCTGAAAACGTTGACACAACAGATGTGATCCCCAATTCCAAGAAATCACCGTAAATCATAAACAATTGTGGTCCCAACGTTGATCCCTGAGTCCCACCAACAACCTGCACCTGTATCTCATGCAGCAGCCTTTTGTGCCCACACCTTGTCAAATTTCATTTGGAAATCAAGATACATCACATTATTCCCAGTTTTCTAATGCACTCGTAATGCATTCATAGAATGAGAGTGAATAATTTAAGCATGGCTGTCTTTCACGATTAACTAATTTACTGGAATTCGTCAGAATCAAATTATAATTCATTTTTGAAATTATTCTTTTCCCAAATTTACTATTTTCATAATTAGACTGATTGAATACTTCACTCCATTAATCAATTCTGGTCTGGAATTACTCTGTGTCCCAGCATAAATAAATGAATGAGTGCAGGAAATCAAAAACCGACGCATATATCCCATTTCCTCCAAATGAAATGATTTTCCATCGAAATTAGAACCTGGGAAATATATAACTTTCCCGATCCGGACGTAGAGAATTGTTACAAAAAACAATGAATATAACAGAATGAAACTGCCCGAGATGGCGAAAAGTAAAACCATGGATTTCTTCCGTTTCTCCAGCTCTAGGTCCCTCTGATTTTCTCCACTGTTCCTGGCGTGGAGTTAGACCATAAGACATAGGAGTGGAAGTAAAGCCATTCGGCCCATCGAGTCCACTCCACCATTCAATCATGGCTGATGGGCATTTCAACTCCACTTACCAGCGTTCTCCCCGTAGCCCTTAATTCCTCGAGTGGCCTGTGGGTTCTATTGGATGCTACAATGTGCCTAACTATCAGAGCACTGAGCAATAAAATCAGAATGAATGAGAGACAAGGGTTTAACATCGACCGAACGACATCATATGCAATCCATGCAAGTGATGTATAAAACATCCGTTTTAGAATACACAACCAGGATACATCGTTACTTATGTAAACATGTTCAGAGACAAAATATAAAAAGATGTCTTTTCCACAGACTAGCACCATAACAATGATTATAATATGCACTGCCACCCTTTCGGTACAGTACATCATTTTTAAATTTTGACAACATGTGGCCACAAATCGATCAAATGTAAAAGCCACTATTAACCAAACAGAGCTGTCTATGGCAATCTAGATCAGGACAATACGGAAGTTGTATATCGGCGTGATGAAAAGAAAACTGGATGGGAAAAACATTCCAGCAATTCGTTTCAATATTACAGCAATGACCGTGACAAGGAAATCTGTCACTGCCATGGACACAAGGTAATATGTGATACATCCAGAGTGACCATATCTTCTTCGAGGCAAGATGACAATTACTGCCAAATTCGTTGGAATAGACCAAAAGTGAGGGAAGTGAACGACAGAAGGAGACTTTAGAAATGGCACTTGTTGAACTCCCAACAAAACTAACTGAATTACCTGACAATGTATGAAACATGCATATACAGTATGGTCCTAAATTGGAAAGCAGTATGGTTCTGTTTTTTTTTTGCCATATATAACACATTCCCTGAATAGATTGTTACATACTGTGACAAGAAACCCTCCTGAATGGTCCTCACAGTAGTTACGGCAGTTATGTTTGTGTTTTAATGACCAATAAAATTAATACAAATTCGGGTTGACAGCATAAAAATACATGAAGATGGAACAACAACGAATGCATTAAGAAGACGCTTGGATGGGGCAGATTTTAAATGTATCATTCAGGAGAGTTTCTTGGCACAGACTGTAAGCAATCCAAACAGGCAATGGGTTTTTCTGGGCCAAGACACATTGGAACCTTACAGAAATGTCGAATGTGCCAGAAAGAAACACATATGGACTCGATCAAGAGACGGATTGCCTCACGTTGCGATTCAGTAACTGACATGTCCAATCAATTACTCAAATAATGTGAATGATTGGAAATGTTAGCGTGCTATCTGGTCAAATGGATCATTAAGCCAAGACAAGGAAAAGTACAGAAAGAGTCCAAGTTAGCAAAGTCACATTTGCAAACACAATCATTTCATGTTGTATCATCGCTGTCAGCTTCAGGCCATAAAACCGGAAGCAATAAGATCTCACTCGTCCAAAAAAAAGATTTCGATCATGGACCAATTCGCCAGTTTGCTGTACACTGACTAGAGTTTTGACACGTTCTCCTTTGCTAGATAGGTGCATTAAAGTTATATTCGTTAGGCTCTCGTTATCTCTTGTTGGTCTTGAACAAATTTTGAGGTTAGAGGAATGAAAGCAGACATTGTTGCAAAACCTCAGCAGATCCAGTAGCATCTATGGAAATAAATCAGTCTCTTGTTTTAAGTTTCAAGTCCACTGTCCGTTCTTCAGAACAGATAACAAAATAAAGACCAGAATATTCAAAAGATTGCTGAGAGCTAGAAGCTCAATGAATCCTGGATCTGCAGCTATTAATGCAAAACACGACAAATACCTCAAAAGTCCTAAAATAGATTGACTGCGGCAGTGGGTTCATAAACCTTGCGCCCCTCGAGCTTGAATCATATGCTGAGCATTGTTGCAATGCTTACCTATCGGCTTTTACTGAACCTCCTGGGAAAAAAAATCCTCATGTAATTAGCGATGGAATAAACCACTTCAAAACACGCTTTCTTTTTTCAGTGAATTACTCAATTTGCCATTATAAAGAATGCAAGATGTAAGTTTATGCGTGTTGAAAGAATGTGATAATATATCCTTAATGAAAGTGGCTTGAACATAGCATCCTTTACATCATTGCTAACAACAGAAAAATTCACAATGTTTAAATGTACTAGAATATTGCTGAATTATGTTTAAACTATAATTACAGCCTGTGACATCAAGCATCTTATTATCAATGCAATGAGAAGTTTACATATTACCAGCAACAACATGGCAGTAATGGGGTGGCAACATTTTATTAACAATATTGTATTTGCATTTTAACACGAGAATGCTAGTTCACAAAAAGTGGGCAATGCTTGCACTAAAATAGAAGTACAATCTGCTTTGAGGACGGATTTCATTGGAAAATCAGTGAGTAAATCAATGAAATGCCAGAAGTGGATACCCATCTCTAATTATCCCTGAAAATGATGTGGAGGAGCCGGTGGTGGACTGGGGTGGGCAAAGTTAAAAATCACACAACACCACGTTATAGTCGAACAGGTTTATACTCCATCACACTCATGTGCATATTCTACCCAGCATGCACACACACAAACACACACTCACACACCCTTCCACACATGCATATACACATATATATGTCGACTTGGTGGATTTGCATTTTCAGACACATTCTACTCTTGCTCAAAAAGCACACTGCCTGCAGGCAGTGAATTCCTATCACATTTTATAAATGTCTACTTTGGAAATTTAACCAGTCTGACTCAAGATTAGGATACAGACAGACTCTAACCTCACACATTTAATGCATTGTTTGAGCTGAGATGTCGTTTTGTTTTGTAAAACCTATAGCTATTTCGAGAATGTGACTTAAAAGAAGTTCTGGGATTTATATATTAATGACGCAAAACCTGCAATACATTCTAAAAGATGAAATACTAAATAGCAATCTCGGTTCAGCGTCTTATGACCCTGCTGCACTCGTCACCTGAAGGACTGCAGACTGAAAGCTAATACTTTCAAATAAACTTGATGGACTATAACGTGGTGCTGTGTGATTTTTAAATTTATCCCTGAAAAATTATCCCAGCTCCTGTTGCACACTCCCTTGTGGATGATGGGGGAGGGGTGATGGCAGTCTCAGCTTCTGTTACTCACTCTCTTGTGGGTGTTTTTCTTTCCAGAAATTGCCTGAATTGGGCGAAGACTGATCTGACTGCCTGGATTGGGCGAATGGAAAAGCAAGACCCTTTGAACGATGGGCTTCCCACTTTTCTGAAACCTGATGGTGGAATGTAGGGACAAATGTGGAACTGTCAAATGCGGAAAGGAATGGAATTGGGCAATGACAAGCGAGGACTGTGTTGGGGCTGAAGGTGTAATTGATCAATAATGAGGGAAAGGGTGGGAGCCCAGCTATGTTTAGACATGCTGTGGGATATAAGTAAAGCAGTGTTACTTCTGCAACCTTAATTACTGATGCATAGTTAATGAACTTACAACAGTGTATATTTGTTTCAACAAAGAAAGGAAAGTATGGGAATGAAATACATAATTGCTTTTCAGTAGCTCAAATGTGGATGCAAGAATGAATTGTGTCTGCAAACAATGGAATATGTTACAGACAAACGGAAAGGATGCAAAGAACATTCGGTTATGCCATACTCGGCACTTTAGCCTCATGTGGGCACTGAAACGAACCAAGTTAGTTACAGGATAAATAAAAGTGAGGGTCGTCCGGCTTGGAGTAGGGGAAGAGTAAACAAGGGCGGCACGCAGCCAGTCAGGGACAGAACACAATAATTAATATTGATAGGGTTGAAGGCCAATGAGGTAAACGGAGAAGTACCGAGAGAGACTCGATTAAACTGTATAAATTATGAGGTAATGTTTGGATCGGGGTGCCTATTTGACAGACACCCGTCTTCCAAGAACGTGTCAATAAGTTTCGCTGCTTCAGAATTTGACGTGGACTGAAATTTATTATATTGTGTGCTCGTTTCTCACAATTTCGGCGTTTGTCCGGGGTGTCCATCATCACCAGCTGAGTAGGCACCGTTAATGGCAGAGGAGACGCATCACGTTCCTTTTAGAATGGTCGCGTGTTCCTCAGTGGTGGGTTCCCCCTTTTGGTTGACTGATCGAGATCCGATGAGAGTTATCTGAAGCAGGCGAATCGTTGCAAGCAGACACAGGGAAACATTGAGCCAGGCAACTCAGTGCACGGACCAAGGAAGGAAAAAATATCTTTTAAGCATTGTTTGGGTGGATGTGATTGAGTTCTAGTCTTTAATAAGGGACTAACGAAGGAACTCAATATGGGCTGTGCCGAGGATAATGAAAAAGCCTCCGGAGAAGAAAAAGTCGTAATCGAAACGGAGGCGGGATCCCTGACAACCTCCAAAAAGTCCTTTGGGCAGTATGATGTGAAAATGGAAAAATAATACTTGTGCAAGGGGAAAAGATATGAAAAAGATGATTAAATGTTGTTGCTTTGTATGCTCTAATGAATCCAAACTTCTCCCGCCATCTTCTGATCAAAGTACGGGTCGGACGAAGACTGTGTTTGCAAATATTTGCATGCATATGTCAACGGAAAACAGCCTTACAGTCAGGAGGAATCAGATTATACTTCATGTCAGAAGGGCTATTAGCTGATTGTCTACTGAGGGTGCACTTCGTAACTAAATTATGGCCAGACACCCAGAAAAAGATTCAAAAGTTAGAGGGGTGGAGCGAGAATCCTCTAGAGGAGTTGTTGCAGGAAGTTCAGAGAGTGTCTGTGAGATACGGTGTGTGTGTGTGAGAGAGAGAGTGTGTGAGAAAAGAGCTGTACAGCTAATAGAAAGTTTAACCCTTTTTGATGCGGTTAGAACGCACATTTGTCTGTTGGTGATTGAATTACTGTGTTTTATTCCCTTGAGCTTGAGATCCGGGACTGTTTTGAATCTGATCTCTATTATGGAAATTTAACATGATTTCTTTTCAGGTTTAGGATTTTACAATGATTATGAAATAAAATGTTAACTCCTGTTCTTTTTACAAGTCATGACAGCCTTACTATCAGTTTCTAACTAATTTCTTTTTTCCATACATTAAAGCGACTCATGGAGGACAGGAGAAGTTACAGTTCAACATTATATTGTAATTAATAAAACGAAATGCTCTGGTTAATTCCTGTGTCCTTGGAATCGGTCATTGTTCATGCATTAGAAGCTTTTTTTAAACATGAATAGACAAATCCTTTTAAGGCAGCTCCGGTTATTTTACGAACAGTAACATTGTAATTGTGCAATGACTGGTCAGGACGACTTAAAAAAACTAATTATGGATATAGATTAAGGAACTAAAACCGGACAATTGTAGAGGATTTCGAAGTTGGGAACTGTATGCATTTTATATATTAAATATTAAATACGGAATAAATGAATTCATAATATATAAATATATATTTACAAGTAAGATTCCAAAATGTATGGTTAGGAATAGGCACTAAAATTATACAAGCATAATTTGAGGAATCGACCTTTGAGGGTACAGGGAGCAAGAAATATTGCAATATTACTTTAAAAAAATCAAGCTCTAAACAAAGCATTGGGTGAAGAAGAAAGGCCATTAGTTGGCCCAAAAGCTGTTCAATTGATAAAATCGGCTCAGTAATTGATCTGGCTACATAACATGAGAAGCAGAAACTAAAGGCAATTATCAAAGCCACGGTTAATGAGGTAATAAAGAGAAGGCCAAAATTAAAAGGAGAAGGAAACCAGAATGGTGCCGGGCAGCACGTTGAAAATAAAGGGAGGGGAAGAGTTCGGCGAGGAGATGTCAAGGGATCTGGTGGACAGGAACAAGCATCTAAGTGGAAATTCCCATAAGCGGGAAGTTATTACTGTGGAAAGACAGGTCACTTTAAGAGAGAGTGTCCAGATCTGAAAAAAGGAAGCAAAGACAGTACCGCTTATGAAACTTGATGAAGAAAAGAAGTGTCAGGGGTTCCAGTTTTTGAACCTCTGATAATCGAAAGTGGTAAGAGATAGTCGAAAGTGAACTGTTATATATTCCTGATATCGGAGTAGCTTATTCTGGAGGGATTTAATTATACCCTGAGACTAGAGATTGGAGTATGGGACCAAAGATTAGTGATACAAATGACCGTCCTGACCGAGGAAGTGGAGAAGGAAATAGAACCCAGAGTGTGAGCACGGGAAGGAATCGAGGGGGATTACAAAGACGTCCTTTTGAAATCAGTTTAAACAGAGAGGGAGATGTGGTTTTCAAAAGACAATATCCGATTTCAAACGAGTGACGCAGAGGACCACAGCCAGTAATTGAGTACTTGATGAAGGATGGATTATTAGAGTCCTGCATGTCCTCTTACAATACCCCTATCCTGCAAGTAAAGAAATCGGACGGTCGTTATCACCTAGTACAAGACCTAAGGCCACACTGTGGTCTCTAATCCCTGTACACTACTGAGTAAGAATCCCCATGACCATAAATGGTTCAGTGTCGTGGATCTGAAGGATACCTTCTGGGCATGTCCACTGGCGGAGGGGAGGAGGAATCTGTTTGCATTCGAGTGGGAAAATCCAAAAGCAGGGCGAAAACAGCAGTACCGATGGACAGTACTCCTGTATGGATTTACTGAATCCCCGAATCTCTTTGGTCATGTGCTGGTACAAGGCTTGGAGAAGTTCAATAGCACCAACGGAACTACCCTGTCACAATATGTAGATGACCCTCTGGTAACAGCCGAGAAAAGGGACATAATAATAGAAGCCACACACGAATTAGTAAACTTTCGAGGACAATAAGGATTGAGGGTCTCCAAGAATAAATTGCAGAACACAGAAAGGAAGTCAGATATTTGGGACACATATTCACTGAAGGAAAACGAAAAATAAGCCCAGAAAGAATTGAGGGAATTGTGGGAATGTTGCTGTCTACAACCAAATGCGATTACGAAAATTCCTAGGACTAGAAGGGTACTGTAGAGTATGGATAGACTCATATGTAGAGAAAAGAAATAAATTATATTTGAACTATTGGAGGAAGAACCTAAATAATTGAATTGGGCAGATGAAGAGAGGGAATTAGTTGAAGGACGAAAGAGAACGCTAATCCATGCCCCTGTTCTTGCATTACATTCCCTAGACAAGCCCATCCATTTGTTTGTCACGGTAGACAGGGGAGTAGCTCTAGGGCTCCTAACCCAGCGATTGGGGTGGGAGGGGGGAAGAAGCCACGGGTTGGCTACTTGTCTAAATTAATAAACCCAGTCTCAAGCGGGTGGTTGGAGTTTGTGCAAACAAATGGCAGCATCAGCCTTATTGGTATAGGAGAGTCAGAAACTTACTTTTGTGTGAGCCTTAATAGTCAGCACCACACATCAGGTACGGAACACTCTTACTCAGAAAGCCGGACAATGGCTCACAGATTCTAGGATCCTCAAATATGAGATAGTCTTAATAGAGCAGAATGACCTTGTGCTCATTACAGACAGTTGCTTGGATCCAACTGCATTTCTGTGGCGGGGAGAGGGGGTTGTCCTTAGCAATCCAGAACACGACTGCCTTGATATTATTGAATATCAGACTAAAGTGCGGATGCACTTAAGGGATGAACTGTTGCAGCTTAGTTGTTTATTGTCGAGTAATTCAGGATGATTGAGGGGAAAAGGCACAATGGATATGCTGTAAAAGACAGAACAGAGGGAAGTGTTATCAGAGGATGGAAGACTGGTTAACGGCTGGTAAGCCCAAACTTCTGAACTCTACGACCTAGAAAGAGCTCTCAGATCCTTAGAAGACAAGGAAGGAACGGTGTACACAGACCCCAAATATGCATTTGGAGTGGTACACACCTTCGGAAAAAAATTGGCAACAAAGAAGACTAATAAATAGAAGTGGAATAGAACTAGCCCATGAGGAATTGATAAACCAAGTGCTGGAATCTCTTTTACACCCGCGAGAAATAGCGGTAGTTCATATAAACGGACATCAGAAGTGGAATGAATTGGAAGTAAGGGGAAATAAACTGGCCGATGAGGGACCTAAAGAAGCAGCCCTGAACCCACAGGGAGCAGTGATATACTCCTTAATACCTGCAATTCTAGATCTTCAGGGTGCCACATTATTTTCTGCAAACGAGAAAAAAGAACTAAAAGAGATTGGAGCTGCAAAGACAGCGGATGGGCACTGGATGTTTCCCGATGGGACGGAAATGTTGAATAAAATGATTATGTGAGAAATTATGGCCTTCTTACATGAGTGGAGTCATTGGGGAATGTAACCAATGTGTGATTTAGTCTTAAGGAAATATGAATGCAAAGGGATATATATATATATATAAATAAAATAGCCAAACAGAGATTTGACGGATGCATAAAACGTAAAAAAAAACAAGAAGGTATTAATGAAACAAGTCCCAGGAGGGAGAGAACCTGGGCTACGACCATTTCAGGGGTAGATTACACAGAATTACCCCGAGTGGGAAGACTGAGATATATGCTGGTAATGGTTGGCCATCTATTTGGAGGGGTGGAGGCGTAGCCTTTAGCCACTGTCACCACAAGTGCGGTGTCCAAGATAATAATTGAACACATCATCCCCAGGTGCTGGATAGTGGAATGCATCGATTCATATCAGGGAACTCATTTTACTTCCAGTGTTCTCCAGGGAGTGGTGAACGGGTTAGGAATCTCCTCGGAGTTCATAACCCAAGGCACCCACCTTCATCAGGAAAGGTTGAGAGAATGAATCAGACATTCAAGAATCAGGAATGTAAATTAGTAACAGAAACCAGATTCCCTTGGATTAAGTGTTTATCTGTAACACTTTTGTGGCTGTCCCCTTGTGAAATATTGTTTGGCCTGCCTTATCAGGGAACGAAAGTGGAACTGCTAATTCTGGAAACTAAAGATATCTTCCTCCTCTTTGTCTTTCCTGAGGAAACAGAATTTGTTGGCATAGACTCCACCCTTTGTATTCACCGTCCATCCAATCCAACCGGGGATTGGGTACTAGTCAAATCATGGACTGAGACCAAACTGAAACAGCGATAAGAACGGCAGAGAAATATCTGGACTCACTACACTCGGATTAAGGGACCAGTGGAATCTCCATTTGAGAGAAGTCTGGGCAACCGAACCGACAAAAGAACCACTTAAACTTAAGCTAAAAAAGACTTTAAACAACTGATTAGACAGTAGCCGCGCGAGCGCGGGATAGTTTTCCTAGTATTGTACGTTTAGTCTCTCGGTGCTTCAATGCCACTGTGGAATGGGAAGAACGTTTAGGTACTCTATATTAGCTTTTCTAGTCATAGAATTCTGTCAGGCTATGATGTGGTCGTCTTACTTAGTGATAACGGTTCCAGAAAGTACAAATCCACGAGTCATAGAAACAGATGCCTGAAGCCTGTTGGATTGTGGAGACGTAAGAAATCTGAGGCAATACAGTAATTCAGAGATATATCTTAGGTTCCACGAAAAAGTTCCAGCAAGGGCGAGGTGGGGTTAGGGCGCATAGGATAAGACTAACGGGAAGAAAATGTCCCGGAGACAGAAGTGTAATGTATACATTTGGAAGAAGAAACGTAAAGAATGGGGGACGCAGGAAGTCCTCAGAGTTGATTTCTTCATTAATCCACACGTTACAGTACACCGAGGCCCTTTCCGGCCAGCTCTTTTCTGTCCCGAAAAAAAATTTAACCAATATATTTAACAATAAAGAAAACCTAATGGTATGAAGCAGGTTTAGGGAGAGAAACCTATCAGGTCCAATTAGAACAAATATTTGGGGTAGAGATGAAAGCAGACGGGCAGAATATCCTGGGATGCTGTTTTAAAATGCAAGTGAAATACAGAACCTGAGTAGGAGTAAGGAATAGTAGAGTTCCTTACTCTGATCCTAAGGTGATAAAAATTGTCGAGGTAAAGGACTTAAAGCAGACCATTGCATTAGAAACAGCTGGGGATACAAATGCCTAGTGTGAGTGGGTAAATTACATTGTGAAACGTTGAATAAAAACAATTGTTATGATGTGCCTCTGGGGAGACCAATGACCCACGTAGTCCCCTTTCTGCTCGGGTGGAAGCGAGACAGTAGACATATGACATGCATGATATCCCTGTAACAGGATGAGACCACATGGAGTAGTATAGATTGCATGCCGCTCCTTTAAAGAAGGAAGGCTTAAAGACACCCCTTCCCCCCACCCCACATCCCCCACCATGTTTCTGCTGTGGTCAGAAATCACACATCTTGTGTAAACACAGAGAAAGGGTGGACTGCAGATGCTGGAGGTCAGAGCTGAAAATGTGTTGCTGGAAAAGTGCAGCAGGTCAGGCAGCATCCAAGGAGCAGGAGAATCGACGTTTGGGGCATGAGCCCTTCTTCAGGAATGAGGAAAGTGTGCCAAGCAGCCTAAGATAAAAGGTAGGGAGGAGGGAATTGGGGGAGGGGCGTTGGAAATGCGATAGGTGGAAGGAGGTTAAGGTGAGGGTGATAAGGTGAGGATGATTAGCCGGAGTGGTCATGAAGAAGATTGCAGGTTACGAAGGTGGTGCTGAGTTCGAGGGATTTGACTGAGACAAGGTGGGGGAGGGGAAATGAGGAAACTGGAGAAATCTGAGTTTATCCCTTGTGGTTGGAGGGTTCCGAGGTGGAAGATGGTGCACTTTTCCTCCAGCCGTCGTGTTGCTATGGTCTGGCGATGGAGGAGTCCAAGGACCTGCATGTCCTTGGTGGAGTGGGAGGGGGAGTTGAAGTTTTGATCCACGGCGTCGTTGGGTTGATTGGTCCGGGTGTCCCAGAGGTGTTCCCTGAAACGTTCCACTAGTAGGCGGCACAAGTATGGAACCTTGGACAACAAGAGATGTTGCGACTGAGCAGAAAAAAAGGTGTGGCTGACGTACAGACACCTGGAATCAAATGAATCCCTGGGGCGATGCAGCGAATTCAGGAGTTTACATTAGAAGGAAATCAGAAGGTCGGAAAGGGAGCATGAAATAACCTTGAATGAGAATATTAGGGTGATCCAAAGAGGTACTTTAATATATTAAAGGAAAAAAAAACTAGAGAGAAAATAGGGCCGCTCAAGGACAAAAATGGACAAGTGTGTGCAGAACCACAGCAGAGGGGGCGAGATTCTCAATGAATATTTTCCACTGTGTTTACTGCGGAGAAAGACATGGACTCTTGGGAAATTGGGGAAGTTAGTGGTGATATCTTATGGACTGTGACAGTACATATCACAGTCCAGGTAGTTTTGGATATATTAGAATGTATGAATATGCATTTAGTCCTGACCAGATATGTCCAGGAATACTGCAAGTGTCTAGAGAAGAAATTGAGGAGACTCTGGCTGACAATTTTGCATCTTCTTTCGCCACAGGCAGAAGACTGGAGTATCGCGAATGTTGTGCCCATATTCAAGAAGGGCTGCAAAGAAAAGCCTGTAAGCTTAACATCTGCGGTGGGTCAGTTACTTGAGAAGATTCTGAGGGTAATATATGCATGCATTTGGAAAGACAGGGTTGATTCAAAGTAGACAGCATCGCTTTCTGAGTGGGAGCTGAGGCCTCACAACTTTGTTAAGTGTTGAGAAGGGCAGAGTGGGAAACATAGTCAATATGGAATTCAGTGAGGCCTTAGATAAGGTTCCAAATGGTAGGCTACTCTGGAAGGTTAGATTGCATGGAATTCAGGGTGTGCTGGGAAATTGGGCATACAATGCGATTGATGTTGGGAAGTATGCTTGTCGGAATGGAGACTTGTGATGCGTGCAGTGCCTAAGGGTTGGTCCTAGGCCCGTTATTGTGTGCTTTCCATATCGATGATTTGGTTGAGAATGTACAAGGCATGATTATTAATTTGCTTATGATGCTGAAATAGTCGGTATCGTGGACAGTGAGGAAGATTTACAGAAATTTCAGCAGGACTTTGATCAACTGGGCAACTGGGCTAAGATTTGGCAAATGTATTTTAATATAGATAAATGGGAGGTGTTGCATTTTGGAAAGTCAAATTAAGGTAGGAATTACATAGTGAATGGAAGGGCCTTAAGAAATGTAGTGGAACATAGGGACCTTGGAGTTCAGTAAAACAGTTCACTTACAGTGGGGTCACACGTAGACAGGTCACTGAAGCAGGGTTTTGGCACACTGGCCTTCATCAGTCATGGCATTCGGTACTGAAGTTCGGAAGTTATGTTGCAGTTATATAGGATGTTTGTGAGTCTGTATTTGAAGGATTGTGTTCAGTTTTGTTGACCTTGTTATAGACCGGATGTTAATAAACTCAAAATAACACAGGCGAAATTTACAAGGATGCTGCCTTTCCTCATTGGTCTGTGTTATAGGGAGAGATTGAATAAGGTAGATTTTTCTCATCCTCAGTCTTGGAGACTGAGGGGGGACTACATATATATGCATAAGACTATGAGCGACATAGGATGAATGCACTCAATCTTTTATTGGAGGGCATCAGTTTAGGTTTAGAGGGAAAGAATAAAAGGGAACCCGAGGGTCAACATTTTAATGAAATGAGCTGTTAGTGGAAGTAGTTGAAACGGATACATTTACACGATATAAAAGGAATTTAGACATGGATAGGAAATATTGGAAGGATATGGCCAAGTATAGGGAAATGGAGTTAGCGTGGACAGCCATTTTGGTCAGCATTTATCAGTTTGTGCCAAAGGGCCTACCTCCGTACTGTAGGACTCTATGACTCTGTATGTGAGCAACAGGAGCTGAGATTGCTTCCTGCTCCCATCATCCACAAGGGAGTGAGCAACCTCTGTATGGATTTCAGATCTGGGGCCAATGTGTGAGTGTATGTCAGGTGAGAAGGGAAGGAGGGAAAGGGCGATGCAGTCTGGATTCAACTACTGCGC